>NW_024376787.1:0-22537 GCF_016808335.1 Panicum virgatum
TGTTTGGTGCATTTGAATGTTTCGTTACTATGAAACTCGGTGCAAATAGGTTGAACTGGTGCAATTAAAAGTTCGTGCCAGAAGGTCAGGAATTTTTTGCAAAGCACGCGATCCACCCCATTGGACGTAAAATCATTTTGTGTTTTTTTAGTGTTTCGGTGCATTTGGATTTTTCGTTACTGCATGAAACTCGGAGCTAAATAGGCTGAACTGGTGCAATTAATACAAAAGTTCGTGCCACGAACTTGCATCGGAATTTTTGGCAACGAAAGCACGCGATCCACCCCATTGGACCGTAAACTCATGTTTTTGTTGCGTTTTCTTAGTGTTTCGGTGCATTTGTCAATGTTTCGTTACTACATGAAACTCGTTGCAAAATGGGTTGAACTGGTGCAATTAATGCACAAGTTTGTGCCATAAAGTCGCATCAAAATTTTTCGCAAAGAACGCACTCGATCCACCCCAAGGAACCAAACTCATGTTCTGGAGCATTTTGTAGTGTTTCAGTGCATTTGGCAATGTTTCGTTCTACACGGAACTCGTGCAAAATGGTTGAACTGGTGCAATTAATGAAGAAGTTGTGCCACGAAATCGCATTCAGAGTTTTTCGCAATGAACGCACCCGATCCACCCCATTGGATCTAAACTCATGAATTGGTGCGTTTTGTAGTGTTTGGGTGCATTTTGGATTGTTTCAGTTACTGCATGAAACTCATGGGAAATTGGCTGAACTGGTTCCATTAATGCAAAGTTCGTGCCACGAGATTGCTTCGGAATTTTTGGCAACGAACGCACGTGATCCCCCCATTGGACCCTAAACTCATGTTTTGGTGCGTTTTCATAGTGTTTGGGTGCATTTGTCAATGTTTCATTACTACATGAAACTCAGGTGCAAAACGGGTTGAACTAGTGCAATTAATGCACAAGTTTGTGCCATAAAGTCGCATCAGAATTTTTTCGTAAAGAACGCACTCATCCACCCCATTGGTACCAAACTCATGTTCTGGAGCATTTTGTAGTGTTTCGGTGCATTTGGCAATGTTTCGTTACTATACGGAACTCGGTGCAAAATGGGTTGAACTGGGGCAATTAATGAAGAAGTTCGTACCACGAATCACATCCGTGTTTTCATAATGAACGCACCCGATCCACCCCATTGGACGCTAAACTCATGAATTGGTGCGTTTTGTAGTGTTTGGGTGCATTTTGGGTTGTTTCGTTAATGCATGAAACTCGATGCGAAATAGGCTGAACTGGTGCAATTAATGCAAAGTTCGTGCCACGAAATTGCATCGGAATTTTTGGCAACGAACGCACGCGATCCACCCCATTGGACCGTAAACTCATGTTTTGGTGCGTTTTCGTAGTGTTTGGATGCATTTGTCAATGTTTCGTTGCTACATGAAACTCGTTGCAAAATGGGTTGAAATGGTGCAATTAATGCCCAAGTTTGTGCCATAAAGTCGCATCAGGATTTTTTGCAAATAGCGCACTTGATCCACCCCATTGGAACAAACTCATGTTCTGGAGCATTTCATAGTGTTTCGGTCCATTTGGCAATTTTTTGTTACTACACGGAATTCGGTGCAAAATGGGTTGAACTGGTGCAATTAATGAAGAAGTTCAGTGTCAACTAAACTCGCATCAGAAGTTTTTTCGGCAACTGAACGCACTCGAATCCACCCCATTGGACGCTAAACTCATGAATGACTTTGCATTTTGGTGCTTTTCATAGTGTTTGGCGTTGCAATTTTGGATTTTTCGTTACTGCATGAAACTCGGTTGCGGAAAATAGGGTGAGGAACTGGTGCAATTAATGCAAAAGATTCGTTGCCACGAACTCGCATCGGATTTTTTGGCAATGAACGCACGCGATCCTCCCCATTGCCACCCTAAAACTCATTGTTTTGGTGCGTTTTCGTCGTGTTTGTGTGCATTTATCAATGTTTCGTTACTACTGAAACTCGGTGCAAAACGGGGTTGAACTGGTGCAATTAATGCACAAGTTTGTGCCACAAAGTCGCATTAGAATTTTTCGCAAAGAACGCACTCGATCCACCCCATTGGAACCAAACTCATGTTCTAGAGCATTTTGTAGTGTTTCGGTGCATTTGGCATGTTTCGTTACTACACGGAACTCGGTGCAAAATGGGTTGAACTGGTGCAATTAATGAAGAAGTTCGTGCCACGAAATCGCATCCGAGTTTTTCACAATGAACGCAACCGGTCCACCCCATTGGATGTTAAACTCATGAATTGGTGCGTTTTATAGTGTTTGGGTGCATTTTGGATTGTTTTGTTCCTGCATGAAACTCGATGCGAAATAGGCTGAACTGGTGCAATTAATACAAAGTTCGTTTCGCGAAATTGCATCAGAATTTTTGGCAACAAACGCACGCGATCCACCCCATTGGACCCTAAACTTATGTTTTGGTGCGTTTTTGTAGTGTTTGGGTGCATTTGTCAATGTTTCTTACTACATGAAACTCGGTGCCAAACGGGTTGAACTGGTGCAATTAATGCACAAGTTTGTGCTATAAAGTCGCATCGGGATTTTTTGCAAAGAACGCACTCGATCCACAACATTGGAACCAAACTCATGTTCTGGAGCATTTCATAGTGTTTCGGTGCATTTGACAATGTTTTGTTACTACACGGAACTCGGTGCAAAATAGGTTGAACTGGTGCAATTAATAAAGAAGTTCGTGCCACGAAATCGCATTAGAGTTTTTCGCAATGAACGCACCCGATCCACCCCATTGGACGCTAAACTAATGAATTGGTGCGTTTTGTAGTGTTTGGGTGCATTTTGGATTGTTTTGTTCCTACATGAAACTCGATGCGAAATAGGCTGAACTGGTGCAATTAATACAAAGTTCGTGCCACAAAATTGCATCAGAATTTTTGGAAACGAACGCACGCGATCCTCCCCATTGCACCCTAAACTTATGTTTTGGTGCGTTTTTGTAGTGTTTGTGTGCTTTTCTCAATGTTTCGTTACTACATGAAACTCAGTGCAAAACGGGTTGAACTGGTGCAATTAATGCATAAGTTTGTGCTATAAAGTTGCATCAGGAATTTTTTGCAAACAACGCACTCGATCCACTCCATTGGAACCAAACTCATATTCTGGAGCATTTCATAGTGTTTCGGTGCATTTGACAATGTTTTGTTACTACACGGAACTCGGTGCAAAATAGGTTGAACTGGTGCAATTAATGAAGAAGTTCGTGCCACAAAATCGCATTAGAGTTTTTCGCAATGAACGCACCCGATCCACCCCATTGGACGCTAAACTAATGAATTGGTGCGTTTTGTAGTGTTTGGGTGCATTTTGGATTGTTTCGTTACTGCATGAAACTTGGTGCAAAATAGGCTGAACTAGTTCAATTAATGCAAAAGTTCATGCCACGAACTCGCATCGGAATTTTTGGCAACAAACGCACGAGATGCTCCCCATTGCACCCTAAACTCATGTTTTGGTGCGTTTTCGTAGTGTTTGTGTGCATTTATCAATGTTTCGTTACTACATGAAACTCAGTGCAAAACGAGTTGAACTGGTGCAATTAATGCATAAGTTTGTGCCACAAAGTCGCATCAGAATATTTCGCAAAGAACGCACTCGATCCACCCCATTGGAACCAAACTCATGTTCTGGAGCATTTTGTAGTGTTTTGGTGCATTTGGCAATGTTTCGTTACTACACGGAACTCGGTGCAAAATAGGTTGAACTGGTGCAATTAATGAAGAAGTTCGTGCCACGAAATCGCAATAGAGTTTTTCGCAATGAACGCACCCTGATCCACCCCATTGGACGCTAAAGTAATGAATTGGTGCGTTTTGTAGTGTTTGGGTGCATTTTGGATTGTTTCGTTACTGCATGAAACTTGGTGCGAAATAGGCTGAACTAGTTCAATTAATGCAAAAGTTCGTGCCACGAACTCGCATCGGAATTTTTGGCAACGAGCGCACGCGATCCTCCCCATTGCACGCTAAACTCATGTTTTGGTGCGTTTTCGTAGTGTTTGTGTGCATTTATCAATGTTTCGTTACTACATGAAACTCAGTGCAAAATGGGTTGGACTGGTGCAATTAATGCACAAGTTTGTGCCACAAAGTCGCATCAGAATTTTTTGCAAAGAACGCACTCAATCCACCCCATTGGAACCAAACTTTTGTTCTGGAGCATTTTGTAGTGTTTCGGTGCATTTGGCAATGTTTCGTTACTACACGGCACTCGGTGCAAAATGGGTTGAACTGGTGCAATTAATGAAGAAGTTCGTGCCACGAAATTGCATCAGAGTTTTTCGCAATGAACGCACCCGGTCCACCCCATTGGATGCTAAACTCATGAATTGGTGCGTTTTTGTAGTGTTTGGGTGCATTTTCGATTGTTTTGTTCCTGCATGAAACTCGATGCGAAATAGACTGAACTGGTGCAATTAACGCAAAGTTCGTGCCACAAAATTGCATCGGAATTTTTGGCAACGAACGCACGCGATCCACCCCATTGGACCCTAAACTTATGTTTTGGTGCGTTTTTGTAGTGTTTGGGTGCATTTGTCAATGTTTCGTTACTACATGAAACTCGGTGCAAAACGGGTTGAACTGGTGCAATTAATGCACAAGTTCGTGCCATAAAGTCGCATCGGAATTTTTTGCAAAGAACGCACTCGATCCACCCCATTGGAACCAAACTCATGTTCTGGAGCATTTCATAGTGTTTCGGTGCATTTCATAGTGTTTCGGTGCATTTGGCAATGTTTTGTTACTACACGGAACTCGGTGCAAAATGGGTTGAACTGGTGCAATTAATGAAGAAGTTCGTGCCACGAAATCGCGTCAGGGTTTTTCGCAATGAATGCACCCGATCCACCCCATTGGACGGTAAATTCATGAATTGGTGCATTTTGTAGTGTTTGGGTGCATTTTGGATTGTTTCGTTATTGCATGAAACTCGATGCGAAATTGGCTGAACTGGTGCAATTAATGCAAAGTTCGTGCCACGAAATTGCATCGGAATGTTTGGCAACGAACGCACGCGATCCACCCCATTGGACCATAAACTCATGTTTTGGTGTGTTTTCGTAGTGTTTGGTTGCATTTGTCAATGTTTCGTCACTACATGAAACTCGGTGCAAAACAGGTTGAAAACTGGTGCAATTAATGCACAAGTTTGTGCCCTAAAGTCGCATCGGAATTTTTTGCAAAGATCGCACTCGATCCACTCCATTGGAACCAAACTCATGTTCTGGATCATTTCATAGTGTTTCGGTGCATTTGGCAATGTTTTGTTACTACACGGAACTCGGTGCAAAATAGGTTGAACTGGTGCAATTAATGAAGAAGTTCGTGCCACGAAATCGCATTAGAGTTTTTCGCAATGAACGCACCCGATCCACCCCATTGGACGCTAAAGTAATGAATTGGTGCGTTTTGTAGTGTTTGGGTGCATTTTGGATTGTTTCGTTACTGCATGAAACTTGGTGCGAAATAGGCTGAACTAGTTCAATTAATGCAAAAGTTCGTGCCACGAACTCGCATCGGAATTTTTGGCAACGAGCGCACGCGATCCTCCCCATTGCATGCTAAACTCATGTTTTGGTGCGTTTTCGTAGTGTTTGTGTGCATTTATCAATGTTTCGTTACTACATGAAACTCAGTGCAAAATGGGTTGGACTGGTGCAATTAATGCACAAGTTTGTGCCACAAAGTCGCATCAGAATTTTTTGCAAAGAACGCACTCAATCCACCCCATTGGAACCAAACTTTTGTTCTGGAGCATTTTGTAGTGTTTCGGTGCATTTGGCAATGTTTCGTTACTACACGGCACTCGGTGCAAAATGGGTTGAACTGGTGCAATTAATGAAGAAGTTCGTGCCACGAAATTGCATCAGAGTTTTTCGCAATGAACGCAGCCGGTCCACCCCATTGGACGCTAAACTCATGAATTGGTGCGTTTTTGTAGTGTTTGGGTGCATTTTCGATTGTTTTGTTCCTGCATGAAACTCGATGCGAAATAGACTGAACTGGTGCAATTAATGCAAAGTTCGTTCCACAAAATTGCATCGGAATTTTTGGCAACGAACGCACGCGATCCACCCCATTGGACCCTAAACTTATGTTTTGGTGCGTTTTTGTAGTGTTTGGGTGCATTTGTCAATGTTTCGTTACTACATGAAACTCGGTGCAAAACGGGTTGAACTGGTGCAATTAATGCACAAGTTCGTGCCATAAAGTCGCATCGGAATTTTTTGCAAAGAACGCACTCGATCCACCCCATTGGAACCAAACTCATGTTCTGGAGCATTTCATAGTGTTTCGGTGCATTTCATAGTGTTTCGGTTCATTTGGCAATGTTTTGTTACTACACGGAACTCGGTGCAAAATGGGTTGAACTGGTGCAATTAATGAAGAAGTTCGTGCCACGAAATCGCGTCAGGGTTTTTCACAATGAATGCACCCGATCCACCCCATTGGACGGTAAATTCATGAATTGGTGCATTTTGTTGTGTTTGGGTGCATTTTGGATTGTTTCGTTATTGCATGAAACTCGATGCGAAATTGGCTGAACTGGTGCAATTAATGCAAAGTTCGTGCCACGAAATTGCATCGGAATTTTTGGCAACGAACGCACGCGATCCACCCCATTGGACCATAAACTCATGTTTTGGTGTGTTTTCGTAGTGTTTGGTTGCATTTGTCAATGTTTCGTCACTACATGAAACTCGATGCAAAACAGGTTGAAAACTGGTGCAATTAATGCACAAGTTTGTGCCCTAAAGTCGCATCGGAATTTTTTGCAAAGATCGCACTCGATCCACTCCATTGGAACCAAACTCATGTTCTGGATCATTTCATAGTGTTTCGGTGCATTTGGCAATGTTTTGTTACTACACGGAACTCGGTGCAAAATAGGTTGAACTGGTGCAATTAATGAAGAAGTTCGTGCCACGAAATTGCATTAGAGTTTTTCGCAATGAACGCACCCGATCCACCCCATTGGACGCTAAAGTAATGAATTGGTGCGTTTTGTAGTGTTTGGGTGCATTTTGGATTGTTTCGTTACTGCATGAAACTTGGTGCGAAATAGGCTGAACTAGTTCAATTAATGCAAAAGTTCGTGCCACGAACTCGCATCGGAATTTTTGGCAACGAGCGCACGCGATCCTCCCCATTGCACGCTAAACTCATGTTTTGGTGCGTTTTCGTAGTGTTTGTGTGCATTTATCAATGTTTCGTGACTACATGAAACTCAGTGCAAAACGGGTTGAACTGGTGCAATTAATGCACAAGTTTGTGCCACAAAGTCGCATAAGAATTTTTTGCAAAGAACGCACTCAATCCACCCCATTGGAACCAAACTTTTGTTCTGGAGCATTTTGTAGTGTTTCGGTGCATTTGGCAATGTTTCGTTACTACACGGCACTCGGTGCAAAATGGGTTGAACTGGTGCAATTAATGAAGAAGTTCGTGCCACGAAATTGCATCAGAGTTTTTCGCAATGAACGCACCCGGTCCACCCCATTGGATGCTAAACTCATGAATTGGTGCGTTTTTGTAGTGTTTGGGTGCATTTTCGATTGTTTTGTTCCTGCATGAAACTCGATGCGAAATAGACTGAACTGGTGCAATTAATGCAAAGTTCGTGCCACAAAATTGCATCGGAATTTTTGGCAACGAACGCACGCGATCCACCCCATTGGACCCTAAACTTATGTTTTGGTGCGTTTTTGTAGTGTTTGGGTGCATTTGTCAATGTTTCGTTACTACATGAAACTCGGTGCAAAACGGGTTGAACTGGTGCAATTAATGCACAAGTTCGTGCCATAAAGTCGCATCGGAATTTTTTGCAAAGAACGCACTCGATCCACCCCATTGGAACCAAACTCATGTTCTGGAGCATTTCATAGTGTTTCGATGCATTTCATAGTGTTTCGGTGCATTTGGCAATGTTTTGTTACTACACGGAACTCGGTGCAAAATGGGTTGAACTGGTGCAATTAATGAAGAAGTTCGTGCCACGAAATCGCGTCAGGGTTTTTCGCAATGAATGCACCCGATCCACCCCATTGGACGGTAAATTCATGAATTGGTGCATTTTGTAGTGTTTGGGTGCATTTTGGATTGTTTCGTTATTGCATGAAACTCGATGCGAAATTGGCTGAACTGGTGCAATTAATGCAAAGTTCGTGCCACGAAATTGCATCGGAATTTTTGGCAACGAACGCACGCGATCCACCCCATTGGACCATAAACTCATGTTTTGGTGTGTTTTCGTAGTGTTTGGTTGCATTTGTCAATGTTTCGTCACTACATGAAACTCGGATGCAAAACAGGTTGAAACTGGTGCAATTAATGCACAAGTTTGTGCCCTAAAGTCGCATCGGAATTTTTTGCAAAGATCGCACTCGATCCACTCCATTGGAACCAAACTCATGTTCTGGATCATTTCATAGTGTTTCGGTGCATTTGGCAATGTTTTGTTACTACACGGAACTCGGTGCAAAATAGGTTGAACTGGTGCAATTAATGAAGAAGTTCGTGCCACGAAATCGCATTAGAGTTTTTCGCAATGAACGCACCCGATCCACCCCATTGGACGCTAAACGTAATGAATTGGTGCGTTTTGTAGTGTTTGGGTGCATTTTGGATTGTTTCGTTACTGCATGAAACTTGGTGCGAAATAGGCTGAACTAGTTCAATTAATGCAAAAGTTCGTGCCACGAACTCGCATCGGAATTTTTGGCAACGAAGCGCACGCGATCCTCCCCATTGCACGCTAAACTCATGTTTTGGTGCGTCTTCGTAGTGTTTGTGTGCATTTATCAATGTTTCGTGACTACATGAAACTCAGTGCAAAACGGGTTGAACTGGTGCAATTAATGCACAAGTTTGTGCCACAAAGTCGCATCAGAATTTTTTGCAAAGAACGCACTCAATCCACCCCATTGGAACCAAACTTTTGTTCTGGAGCATTTTGTAGTGTTTCGGTGCATTTGGCAATGTTTCGTTACTACACGGCACTCGGTGCAAAATGGGTTGAACTGGTGCAATTAATGAAGAAGTTCGTGCCACGAAATTGCATCAGAGTTTTTCGCAATGAACGCACCCGGTCCACCCCATTGGATGCTAAACTCATGAATTGGTGCGTTTTTGTAGTGGTTGGGTGCATTTTCGATTGTTTTGTTCCTGCATGAAACTCGATGCGAAATAGACTGAACTGGTGCAATTAATGCAAAGTTCGTGCCACAAAATTGCATCGGAATTTTTGGCAACGAACGCACGCGATCCACCCCATTGGACCCTAAACTTATGTTTTGGTGCGTTTTTGTAGTGTTTGGGTGCATTTGTCAATGTTTCGTTACTACATGAAACTCGGTGCAAAATGGGTTGAACTGGTGCAATTAATGCACAAGTTCGTGCCATAAAGTCGCATCGGAATTTTTTGCAAAGAACGCACTCGATCCGCCCCATTGGAACCAAGCCCATGTTCTGGAGCATTTCACAGTGTTTCGATGCATTTCATAGTGTTTCGGTGCATTTGGCAATGTTTTGTTACTACACGGAACTCGGTGCAAAATGGGTTGAACTGGTGCAATTAATGAAGAAGTTCGTGCCACGAAATCGCGTCTGGGTTTTTCGCAATGAATGCACTCGATCCACCCCATTGGACGGTAAATTCATGAATTGGTGCATTTTGTAGTGTTTGGGTGCATTTTGGATTGTTTCGTTTCTGCATGAAACTCGATGCGAAATTGGCTGAACTGGTGCAATTAATGCAAAGTTCGTGCCACGAAATTGCATCGGAATTTTTGGCAACGAACGCAAGCGATCCACCCCATTGGACCGTAAACTCATGTTTTGGTGTGTTTTCGTAGTGTTTGGGTGCATTTGTCAATGTTTCGTCACTACATGAAACTCGGTGCAAAACGGGTTGAACTGGTGCAATTAATGCACAAGTTTGTGCCCTAAAGTCGCATCGGAATTTTTTGCAAAGAACGCACTCGATCCACTCCATTGGAACCAAACTCATATTCTGGATCATTTCATAATGTTTCGGTGCATTTGGCAATGTTTTGTTTCTACACGGAACTCGGTGCAAAATAGGTTGAACTGGTGCAATTAATGAAGAAGTTCGTGCCACGAAATCGCATTAGAGTTTTTCGCAATGAACGCACCCGATCCACCCCATTGGACGCAAAACTAATGAATTGGTGCGTTTTGTAGTGTTTGGGTGCATTTTGGATTGTTTCGTTACTGCATGAAACTCGATGCGAAATAGGCTGAACTAGTTCAATTAATGCAAAAGTTCGTTCCACGAACTCGC
This sequence comes from Panicum virgatum, assembly GCF_016808335.1. Classification (NCBI taxonomy): domain Eukaryota; kingdom Viridiplantae; phylum Streptophyta; class Magnoliopsida; order Poales; family Poaceae; genus Panicum; species Panicum virgatum. Next base: position 10,331 of record NW_024376787.1, read on the forward strand.
ATCGGAATTTTTGGCAACGAACGCACGCGATCCTCCCCATTGCACGCTAAACTCATGTTTTGGTGCGTCTTCGTAGTGTTTGTGTGCATTTATCAATGTTTCGTGACTACATGAAACTCAGTGCAAAACGGGTTGAACTGGTGCAATTAATGCACAAGTTTGTGCCACAAAGTCGCATAAGAATTTTTTGCAAAGAACGCACTCAATCCACCCCATTGGAACCAAACTTTTGTTCTGGAGCATTTTGTAGTGTTTCGGTGCATTTGGCAATGTTTCGTTACTACACGGCACTCGGTGCAAAATGGGTTGAACTGGTGCAATTAATGAAGAAGTTCGTGCCACGAAATTGCATCAGAGTTTTTCGCAATGAACGCACCCGGTCCACCCCATTGGATGCTAAACTCATGAATTGGTGCGTTTTTGTAGTGGTTGGGTGCATTTTCGATTGTTTTGTTCCTGCATGAAACTCGATGCGAAATAGACTGAACTGGTGCAATTAATGCAAAGTTCGTGCCACAAAATTGCATCGGAATTTTTGGCAACGAACGCACGCGATCCACCCCATTGGACCCTAAACTTATGTTTTGGTGCGTTTTTGTAGTGTTTGGGTGCATTTGTCAATGTTTCGTTACTACATGAAACTCGGTGCAAAACGGGTTGAACTGGTGCAATTAATGCACAAGTTCGTGCCATAAAGTCGCATCGGAATTTTTTGCAAAGAACGCACTCGATCCACCCCATTGGAACCAAGCTCATGTTCTGGAGCATTTCATAGTGTTTCGGTGCATTTCATAGTGTTTCGGTGCATTTGGCAATGTTTTGTTACTACACGGAACTCGGTGCAAAATGGGTTGAACTGGTGCAATTAATGAAGAAGTTCGTGCCACGAAATCGCGTCAGGGTTTTTCGCAATGAATGCACTCGATCCACCCCATTGGACGGTAAATTCATGAATTGGTGCATTTTGTAGTGTTTGGGTGCATTTTGGATTGTTTCGTTATTGCATGAAACTCGATGCGAAATTGGCTGAACTGGTGCAATTAATGCAAAGTTCGTGCCACGAAATTGCATCGGAATTTTTGGCAACGAACGCACGCGATCCACCCCATTGGACCATAAACTCATGTTTTGGTGTGTTTTCGTAGTGTTTGGGTTGCATTTGTCAATGTTTCGTCACTACATGAAACTCGGTGCAAAACGGGTTGAAACTGGTGCAATTAATGCACAAGTTTGTGCCCTAAAGTCGCATCGGAATTTTTTGCAAAGATCGCACTCGATCCACTCCATTGGAACCAAACTCATGTTCTGGATCATTTCATAGTGTTTCGGTGCATTTGGCAATGTTTTGTTACTACACGGAACTCGGTGCAAAATAGGTTGAACTGGTGCAATTAATGAAGAAGTTCGTGCCACGAAATCGCATTAGAGTTTTTCGCAATGAACGCACCCGATCCACCCCATTGGACGCTAAACTAATGAATTGGTGCGTTTTGTAGTGTTTGGGTGCATTTTGGATTGTTTCGTTACTGCATGAAACTCGATGCGAAATAGGCTGAACTAGTTCAATTAATGCAAAAGTTCGTGCCACGAACTCGCATCGGAATTTTTGGCAACGAAGCGCACGCGATCCTCCCCATTGCACGCTAAACTCATGTTTTGGTGCGTCTTCGTAGTGTTTGTGTGCATTTATCAATGTTTCGTGACTACATGAAACTCAGTGCAAAACGGGTTGAACTGGTGCAATTAATGCACAAGTTTGTGCCACAAAGTCGCATCAGAATTTTTTGCAAAGAACGCACTCAATCCACCCCATTGGAACCAAACTTTTGTTCTGGAGCATTTTGTAGTGTTTCGGTGCATTTGGCAATGTTTCGTTACTACACGGCACTCGGTGCAAAATGGGTTGAACTGGTGCAATTAATGAAGAAGTTCGTGCCACGAAATTGCATCAGAGTTTTTCGCAATGAACGCACCCGGTCCACCCCATTGGATGCTAAACTCATGAATTGGTGCGTTTTTGTAGTGGTTGGGTGCATTTTCGATTGTTTTGTTCCTGCATGAAACTCGATGCGAAATAGACTGAACTGGTGCAATTAATGCAAAGTTCGTGCCACAAAATTGCATCGGAATTTTTGGCAACGAACGCACGCGATCCACCCCATTGGACCCTAAACTTATGTTTTGGTGCGTTTTTGTAGTGTTTGGGTGCATTTGTCAATGTTTCGTTACTACATGAAACTCGGTGCAAAATGGGTTGAACTGGTGCAATTAATGCACAAGTTCGTGCCATAAAGTCGCATCGGAATTTTTTGCAAAGAACGCACTCGATCCGCCCCATTGGAACCAAGCCCATGTTCTGGAGCATTTCACAGTGTTTCGATGCATTTCATAGTGTTTCGGTGCATTTGGCAATGTTTTGTTACTACACGGAACTCGGTGCAAAATGGGTTGAACTGGTGCAATTAATGAAGAAGTTCGTGCCACGAAATCGCGTCTGGGTTTTTCGCAATGAATGCACTCGATCCACCCCATTGGACGGTAAATTCATGAATTGGTGCATTTTGTAGTGTTTGGGTGCATTTTGGATTGTTTCGTTTCTGCATGAAACTCGATGCGAAATTGGCTGAACTGGTGCAATTAATGCAAAGTTCGTGCCACGAAATTGCATCGGAATTTTTGGCAACGAACGCAAGCGATCCACCCCATTGGACCGTAAACTCATGTTTTGGTGTGTTTTCGTAGTGTTTGGGTGCATTTGTCAATGTTTCGTCACTACATGAAACTCGGTGCAAAACGGGTTGAACTGGTGCAATTAATGCACAAGTTTGTGCCCTAAAGTCGCATCGGAATTTTTTGCAAAGAACGCACTCGATCCACTCCATTGGAACCAAACTCATATTCTGGATCATTTCATAATGTTTCGGTGCATTTGGCAATGTTTTGTTTCTACACGGAACTCGGTGCAAAATAGGTTGAACTGGTGCAATTAATGAAGAAGTTCGTGCCACGAAATCGCATTAGAGTTTTTCGCAATGAACGCACCCGATCCACCCCATTGGACGCAAAACTAATGAATTGGTGCGTTTTGTAGTGTTTGGGTGCATTTTGGATTGTTTCGTTACTGCATGAAACTCGATGCGAAATAGGCTGAACTAGTTCAATTAATGCAAAAGTTCGTTCCACGAACTCGCATCGGAATTTTTGGCAACGAACGCACGCGATCCTCCCCATTGCACGCTAAACTCATGTTTTGGTGCGTCTTCGTAGTGTTTGTGTGCATTTATCAATGTTTCGTGACTACATGAAACTCAGTGCAAAACGGGTTGAACTGGTGCAATTAATGCACAAGTTTGTGCCACAAAGTCGCATAAGAATTTTTTGCAAAGAACGCACTCAATCCACCCCATTGGAACCAAACTTTTGTTCTGGAGCATTTTGTAGTGTTTCGGTGCATTTGGCAATGTTTCGTTACTACACGGCACTCGGTGCAAAATGGGTTGAACTGGTGCAATTAATGAAGAAGTTCGTGCCACGAAATTGCATCAGAGTTTTTCGCAATGAACGCACCCGGTCCACCCCATTGGATGCTAAACTCATGAATTGGTGCGTTTTTGTAGTGGTTGGGTGCATTTTCGATTGTTTTGTTCCTGCATGAAACTCGATGCGAAATAGACTGAACTGGTGCAATTAATGCAAAGTTCGTGCCACAAAATTGCATCGGAATTTTTGGCAACGAACGCACGCGATCCACCCCATTGGACCCTAAACTTATGTTTTGGTGCGTTTTTGTAGTGTTTGGGTGCATTTGTCAATGTTTCGTTACTACATGAAACTCGGTGCAAAATGGGTTGAACTGGTGCAATTAATGCACAAGTTCGTGCCATAAAGTCGCATCGGAATTTTTTGCAAAGAACGCACTCGATCCGCCCCATTGGAACCAAGCCCATGTTCTGGAGCATTTCACAGTGTTTCGATGCATTTCATAGTGTTTCGGTGCATTTGGCAATGTTTTGTTACTACACGGAACTCGGTGCAAAATGGGTTGAACTGGTGCAATTAATGAAGAAGTTCGTGCCACGAAATCGCGTCTGGGTTTTTCGCAATGAATGCACTCGATCCACCCCATTGGACGGTAAATTCATGAATTGGTGCATTTTGTAGTGTTTGGGTGCATTTTGGATTGTTTCGTTTCTGCATGAAACTCGATGCGAAATTGGCTGAACTGGTGCAATTAATGCAAAGTTCGTGCCACGAAATTGCATCGGAATTTTTGGCAACGAACGCAAGCGATCCACCCCATTGGACCGTAAACTCATGTTTTGGTGTGTTTTCGTAGTGTTTGGGTGCATTTGTCAATGTTTCGTCACTACATGAAACTCGGTGCAAAACGGGTTGAACTGGTGCAATTAATGCACAAGTTTGTGCCCTAAAGTCGCATCGGAATTTTTTGCAAAGAACGCACTCGATCCACTCCATTGGAACCAAACTCATATTCTGGATCATTTCATAATGTTTCGGTGCATTTGGCAATGTTTTGTTTCTACACGGAACTCGGTGCAAAATAGGTTGAACTGGTGCAATTAATGAAGAAGTTCGTGCCACGAAATCGCATTAGAGTTTTTCGCAATGAACGCACCCGATCCACCCCATTGGACGCAAAACTAATGAATTGGTGCGTTTTGTAGTGTTTGGGTGCATTTTGGATTGTTTCGTTACTGCATGAAACTCGATGCGAAATAGGCTGAACTAGTTCAATTAATGCAAAAGTTCGTTCCACGAACTCGCATCGGAATTTTTGGCAACGAACGCACGCGATCCTCCCCATTGCACGCTAAACTCATGTTTTGGTGCGTCTTCGTAGTGTTTGTGTGCATTTATCAATGTTTCGTGACTACATGAAACTCAGTGCAAAACGGGTTGAACTGGTGCAATTAATGCACAAGTTTGTGCCACAAAGTCGCATAAGAATTTTTTGCAAAGAACGCACTCAATCCACCCCATTGGAACCAAACTTTTGTTCTGGAGCATTTTGTAGTGTTTCGGTGCATTTGGCAATGTTTCGTTACTACACGGCACTCGGTGCAAAATGGGTTGAACTGGTGCAATTAATGAAGAAGTTCGTGCCACGAAATTGCATCAGAGTTTTTCGCAATGAACGCACCCGGTCCACCCCATTGGATGCTAAACTCATGAATTGGTGCGTTTTTGTAGTGGTTGGGTGCATTTTCGATTGTTTTGTTCCTGCATGAAACTCGATGCGAAATAGACTGAACTGGTGCAATTAATGCAAAGTTCGTGCCACAAAATTGCATCGGAATTTTTGGCAACGAACGCACGCGATCCACCCCATTGGACCCTAAACTTATGTTTTGGTGCGTTTTTGTAGTGTTTGGGTGCATTTGTCAATGTTTCGTTACTACATGAAACTCGGTGCAAAATGGGTTGAACTGGTGCAATTAATGCACAAGTTCGTGCCATAAAGTCGCATCGGAATTTTTTGCAAAGAACGCACTCGATCCGCCCCATTGGAACCAAGCCCATGTTCTGGAGCATTTCACAGTGTTTCGATGCATTTCATAGTGTTTCGGTGCATTTGGCAATGTTTTGTTACTACACGGAACTCGGTGCAAAATGGGTTGAACTGGTGCAATTAATGAAGAAGTTCGTGCCACGAAATCGCGTCTGGGTTTTTCGCAATGAATGCACTCGATCCACCCCATTGGACGGTAAATTCATGAATTGGTGCATTTTGTAGTGTTTGGGTGCATTTTGGATTGTTTCGTTTCTGCATGAAACTCGATGCGAAATTGGCTGAACTGGTGCAATTAATGCAAAGTTCGTGCCACGAAATTGCATCGGAATTTTTGGCAACGAACGCAAGCGATCCACCCCATTGGACCGTAAACTCATGTTTTGGTGTGTTTTCGTAGTGTTTGGGTGCATTTGTCAATGTTTCGTCACTACATGAAACTCGGTGCAAAACGGGTTGAACTGGTGCAATTAATGCACAAGTTTGTGCCCTAAAGTCGCATCGGAATTTTTTGCAAAGAACGCACTCGATCCACTCCATTGGAACCAAACTCATATTCTGGATCATTTCATAATGTTTCGGTGCATTTGGCAATGTTTTGTTTCTACACGGAACTCGGTGCAAAATAGGTTGAACTGGTGCAATTAATGAAGAAGTTCGTGCCACGAAATCGCATTAGAGTTTTTCGCAATGAACGCACCCGATCCACCCCATTGGACGCAAAACTAATGAATTGGTGCGTTTTGTAGTGTTTGGGTGCATTTTGGATTGTTTCGTTACTGCATGAAACTCGATGCGAAATAGGCTGAACTAGTTCAATTAATGCAAAAGTTCGTTCCACGAACTCGCATCGGAATTTTTGGCAACGAACGCACGCGATCCTCCCCATTGCACGCTAAACTCATGTTTTGGTGCGTCTTCGTAGTGTTTGTGTGCATTTATCAATGTTTCGTGACTACATGAAACTCAGTGCAAAACGGGTTGAACTGGTGCAATTAATGCACAAGTTTGTGCCACAAAGTCGCATAAGAATTTTTTGCAAAGAACGCACTCAATCCACCCCATTGGAACCAAACTTTTGTTCTGGAGCATTTTGTAGTGTTTCGGTGCATTTGGCAATGTTTCGTTACTACACGGCACTCGGTGCAAAATGGGTTGAACTGGTGCAATTAATGAAGAAGTTCGTGCCACGAAATTGCATCAGAGTTTTTCGCAATGAACGCACCCGGTCCACCCCATTGGATGCTAAACTCATGAATTGGTGCGTTTTTGTAGTGGTTGGGTGCATTTTCGATTGTTTTGTTCCTGCATGAAACTCGATGCGAAATAGACTGAACTGGTGCAATTAATGCAAAGTTCGTGCCACAAAATTGCATCGGAATTTTTGGCAACGAACGCACGCGATCCACCCCATTGGACCCTAAACTTATGTTTTGGTGCGTTTTTGTAGTGTTTGGGTGCATTTGTCAATGTTTCGTTACTACATGAAACTCGGTGCAAAATGGGTTGAACTGGTGCAATTAATGCACAAGTTCGTGCCATAAAGTCGCATCGGAATTTTTTGCAAAGAACGCACTCGATCCGCCCCATTGGAACCAAGCCCATGTTCTGGAGCATTTCACAGTGTTTCGATGCATTTCATAGTGTTTCGGTGCATTTGGCAATGTTTTGTTACTACACGGAACTCGGTGCAAAATGGGTTGAACTGGTGCAATTAATGAAGAAGTTCGTGCCACGAAATCGCGTCTGGGTTTTTCGCAATGAATGCACTCGATCCACCCCATTGGACGGTAAATTCATGAATTGGTGCATTTTGTAGTGTTTGGGTGCATTTTGGATTGTTTCGTTTCTGCATGAAACTCGATGCGAAATTGGCTGAACTGGTGCAATTAATGCAAAGTTCGTGCCACGAAATTGCATCGGAATTTTTGGCAACGAACGCAAGCGATCCACCCCATTGGACCGTAAACTCATGTTTTGGTGTGTTTTCGTAGTGTTTGGGTGCATTTGTCAATGTTTCGTCACTACATGAAACTCGGTGCAAAACGGGTTGAACTGGTGCAATTAATGCACAAGTTTGTGCCCTAAAGTCGCATCGGAATTTTTTGCAAAGAACGCACTCGATCCACTCCATTGGAACCAAACTCATATTCTGGATCATTTCATAATGTTTCGGTGCATTTGGCAATGTTTTGTTTCTACACGGAACTCGGTGCAAAATAGGTTGAACTGGTGCAATTAATGAAGAAGTTCGTGCCACGAAATCGCATTAGAGTTTTTCGCAATGAACGCACCCGATCCACCCCATTGGACGCAAAACTAATGAATTGGTGCGTTTTGTAGTGTTTGGGTGCATTTTGGATTGTTTCGTTACTGCATGAAACTCGATGCGAAATAGGCTGAACTAGTTCAATTAATGCAAAAGTTCGTTCCACGAACTCGCATCGGAATTTTTGGCAACGAACGCACGCGATCCTCCCCATTGCACGCTAAACTCATGTTTTGGTGCGTCTTCGTAGTGTTTGTGTGCATTTATCAATGTTTCGTGACTACATGAAACTCAGTGCAAAACGGGTTGAACTGGTGCAATTAATGCACAAGTTTGTGCCACAAAGTCGCATAAGAATTTTTTGCAAAGAACGCACTCAATCCACCCCATTGGAACCAAACTTTTGTTCTGGAGCATTTTGTAGTGTTTCGGTGCATTTGGCAATGTTTCGTTACTACACGGCACTCGGTGCAAAATGGGTTGAACTGGTGCAATTAATGAAGAAGTTCGTGCCACGAAATTGCATCAGAGTTTTTCGCAATGAACGCACCCGGTCCACCCCATTGGATGCTAAACTCATGAATTGGTGCGTTTTTGTAGTGTTTGGGTGCATTTTCGATTGTTTTGTTCCTGCATGAAACTCGATGCGAAATAGACTGAACTGGTGCAATTAATGCAAAGTTCGTGCCACAAAATTGCATCGGAATTTTTGGCAACGAACGCACGCGATCCACCCCATTGGACCCTAAACTTATGTTTTGGTGCGTTTTTGTAGTGTTTGGGTGCATTTGTCAATGTTTCGTTACTACATGAAACTCGGTGCAAAATGGGTTGAACTGGTGCAATTAATGCACAAGTTCGTGCCATAAAGTCGCATCGGAATTTTTTGCAAAGAACGCACTCGATCCGCCCCATTGGAACCAAGCCCATGTTCTGGAGCATTTCACAGTGTTTCGAGTGCATTTCATAGTGTTTCGGTGCATTTGGCAATGTTTTGTTACTACACGGAACTCGGTGCAAAATGGGTTGAACTGGTGCAATTAATGAAGAAGTTCGTGCCACGAAATCGCGTCTGGGTTTTTCGCAATGAATGCACTCGATCCACCCCATTGGACGGTAAATTCATGAATTGGTGCATTTTGTAGTGTTTGGGTGCATTTTGGATTGTTTCGTTTCTGCATGAAACTCGATGCGAAATTGGCTGAACTGGTGCAATTAATGCAAAGTTCGTGCCACGAAATTGCATCGGAATTTTTGGCAACGAACGCACGCGATCCACCCCATTGGACCATAAACTCATGTTTTGGTGTGTTTTCGTAGTGTTTGGTTGCATTTGTCAATGTTTCGTCACTACATGAAACTCGGTGCAAAACGGGTTGAACTGGTGCAATTAATGCACAAGTTTGTGCCCTAAAGTCGCATCGGAATTTTTTGCAAAGAATCGCACTCGATCCACTCCATTGGAACCAAACTCATGTTCTGGATCATTTCATAGTGTTTCGGTGCATTTGGCAATGTTTTGTTACTACACGGAACTCGGTGCAAAATAGGTTGAACTGGTGCAATTAATGAAGAAGTTCGTGCCACGAAATCGCATTAGAGTTTTTCGCAATGAACGCACCCGATCCACCCCATTGGACGCAAAACTAATGAATTGGTGCGTTTTGTAGTGTTTGGGTGCATTTTGGATTGTTTCGTTACTGCATGAAACTCGATGCGAAATAGGCTGAACTAGTTCAATTAATGCAAAAGTTCGTGCCACGAACTCGCATCGGAATTTTTGGCAACGAACGCACGCGATCCTCCCCATTGCACGCTAAACTCATGTTTTGGTGCGTCTTCGTAGTGTTTGTGTGCATTTATCAATGTTTCGTGACTACATGAAACTCAGTGCAAAACGGGTTGAACTGGTGCAATTAATGCACAAGTTTGTGCCACAAAGTCGCATCAGAATTTTTTGCAAAGAACGCACTCAATCCACCCCATTGGAACCAAACTTTTGTTCTGGAGCATTTTGTAGTGTTTCGGTGCATTTGGCAATGTTTCGTTACTACACGGCACTCGGTGCAAAATGGGTTGAACTGGTGCAATTAATGAAGAAGTTCGTGCCACGAAATTGCATCAGAGTTTTTCGCAATGAACGCACCCGGTCCACCCCATTGGATGCTAAACTCATGAATTGGTGCGTTTTTGTAGTGTTTGGGTGCATTTTCGATTGTTTTGTTCCTGCATGAAACTCGATGCGAAATAGACTGAACTGGTGCAATTAATGCAAAGTTCGTGCCACAAAATTGCATCGGAATTTTTGGCAACGAACGCACGCGATCCACCCCATTGGACCCTAAACTTATGTTTTGGTGCGTTTTTGTAGTGTTTGGGTGCATTTGTCAATGTTTCGTTACTACATGAAACTCGGTGCAAAATGGGTTGAACTGGTGCAATTAATGCACAAGTTCGTGCCATAAAGTCGCATCGGAATTTTTTGCAAAGAACGCACTCGATCCGCCCCATTGGAACCAAGCCCATGTTCTGGAGCATTTCACAGTGTTTCGATGCATTTCATAGTGTTTCGGTGCATTTGGCAATGTTTTGTTACTACACGGAACTCGGTGCAAAATGGGTTGAACTGGTGCAATTAATGAAGAAGTTCGTGCCACGAAATCGCGTCTGGGTTTTTCGCAATGAATGCACTCGATCCACCCCATTGGACGGTAAATTCATGAATTGGTGCATTTTGTAGTGTTTGGGTGCATTTTGGATTGTTTCGTTATTGCATGAAACTCGATGCGAAATTGGCTGAACTGGTGCAATTAATGCAAAGTTCGTGCCACGAAATTGCATCGGAATTTTTGGCAACGAACGCACGCGATCCACCCCATTGGACCATAAACTCATGTTTTGGTGTGTTTTCGTAGTGTTTGGGTGCATTTGTCAATGTTTCGTCACTACATGAAACTCGGTGCAAAACGGGTTGAACTGGTGCAATTAATGCACAAGTTTGTGCCCTAAAGTCGCATCGGAATTTTTTGCAAAGAATCGCACTCGATCCACTCCATTGGAACCAAACTCATATTCTGGATCATTTCATAGTGTTTCGGTGCATTTGGCAATGTTTTGTTTCTACACGGAACTCGGTGCAAAATAGGTTGAACTGGTGCAATTAATGAAGAAGTTCGTGCCACGAAATCGCATTAGAGTTTTTCGCAATGAACGCACCCGATCCACCCCATTGGACGCAAAACTAATGAATTGGTGCGTTTTGTAGTGTTTGGGTGCATTTTGGATTGTTTCGTTACTGCATGAAACTCGATGCGAAATAGGCTGAACTAGTTCAATTAATGCAAAAGTTCGTTCCACGAACTCGCATCGGAATTTTTGGCAACGAACGCACGCGATCCTCCCCATTGCACGCTAAACTCATGTTTTGGTGCGTCTTCGTAGTGTTTGTGTGCATTTATCAATGTTTCGTGACTACATGAAACTCAGTGCAAAACGGGTTGAACTGGTGCAATTAATGCACAAGTTTGTGCCACAAAGTCGCATCAGAATTTTTTGCAAAGAACGCACTCAATCCACCCCATTGGAACCAAACTTTTGTTCTGGAGCATTTTGTAGTGTTTCGGTGCATTTGGCAATGTTTCGTTACTACACGGCACTCGGTGCAAAATGGGTTGAACTGGTGCAATTAATGAAGAAGTTCGTGCCACGAAATTGCATCAGAGTTTTTCGCAATGAACGCACCCGGTCCACCCCATTGGATGCTAAACTCATGAATTGGTGCGTTTTTGTAGTGGTTGGGTGCATTTTCGATTGTTTTGTTCCTGCATGAAACTCGATGCGAAATAGACTGAACTGGTGCAATTAATGCAAAGTTCGTGCCACAAAATTGCATCGGAATTTTTGGCAACGAACGCACGCGATCCACCCCATTGGACCCTAAACTTATGTTTTGGTGCGTTTTTGTAGTGTTTGGGTGCATTGTCAATGTTTCGTTACTACATGAAACTCGGTGCAAAATGGGTTGAACTGGTGCAATTAATGCACAAGTTCGTGCCATAAAGTCGCATCGGAATTTTTTGCAAAGAACGCACTCGATCCGCCCCATTGGAACCAAGCCCATGTTCTGGAGCATTTCACTAGTGTTTCGGTGCATTCATAGTGTTTCGGTGCATTTGGCAATGTTTTGTTACTACACGGAACTCGGTGCAAAATGGGTTGGAACTGGTGCAATTAATGAAGAGTTTCGTTGCCACGAAAATCGCGTCTGGGTTTTTCGCAATGAATGCACTCGATCCACCCCATTGGACGGTAAATCATGAATTGGTGCATTTTAGTGTTTGGGTGCATTTGGATGTTTCGTTTTGCATGAAACTCGATGCGAAATTGGCTGAACTGGCAATTAATGCAA
>NW_024376788.1:0-22443 GCF_016808335.1 Panicum virgatum
GAGTTTCATGCAGTTACGAAATGATCCCAAATGCATCCCAACACTATGCAACGCACCAAAACATGAGTTTAGGGTCCAATGGAGCGGATTGGGTGCATTCGTTGCGAAAAAATGCCCGATGTGACTTCGTGGCATGAACTTTTGCATTATTGCACCAGTTCACCTTTTTGCATCGAGTTTCATGCAGTTACGAAATGATCCCAAATGTCAAACTATGCAACACACCAAAACATGAGTTTAGGGTCCAATGGAGTGGGATTGGGTGCGTTCGTTGAGAAAAACCCCACGTAACGTCGTGGCACGAACTTTTGCATTAATTGCACCAGTGACTCCATTTTGCACCGAGTTTCATGCAGTTACGAAACGATCCCAAATGCATCCCCAACACTATGCAATGCCCCAAAACATGAGTTTAGGGTCCAATGGGGCGATTGGATGCGTTCGTGAGAAAAATCCCCGTAACGTCGTGGCACGAACTTTGCATTAATTGCACCAGTTCACACGGTTTTACCGAGTTTCATGCAGTTACGAAACGATCCCAAATGGACCCAAACTATGCAACTCACCAAAACATGAGTTTAGGGTTAAAACGGAGTGGATTGGGTGCGTTCGTTGCAAAAAATCCTGACGTGACTTCGAGCACCCTTTTTTTCACGAGTTCGTGCAGTTACGAAACGATCCAAATGCACCAAAACACTATGCAACGCAAAACATGAGTTTAGGTCCAATGGGTGGATGGGTGCGTTCGTTGCGAAAATCTGGACGTGACTTCGTGGCACGAACTTTTGCATTAATTGCACCAGTCACCCTGTTTTGCATCGAGTTTCATGCAGTTACGAAATGATCCCAAATGCATCCCAAACACTATGCAACGCACCAAAACATGAGTTTGGGTCCAATGGAGCGGATTGGGGTGCATTCGTTGTGAAAAATCCCGATGTGACTTCGTGGCATGAACTTTTGCATTAATTGCACCAGTTCACCTTGTTTTGCATCGAGTTTCATGCAGTGTACAAATGTCCCAAATGTATCCAAAATACTACGCAACACACAAAAACATGAGTTTAGGGATCCATGGAGGGATGGGGTGCGTTCGTTGCGAAAAATCCCGACGTAACTTTGTGGCACGAACTTTGCATTAATTGCACACCAGCTGACTCCATTTTGCACCGAGTTTCATGCAGTTACGAAACGATCCCAAATGCATCCCAACACGATGCAATGCCCCAAAACATGAGTTTAGGGTCCAATGGGGCGGATTGGATGTGTTCGTTGAGAAAAATCCCCACGTAACGTCGTGGCACGAACTTTTGCATTAATTGCAAACCATCTGACTCCATTTTGCACGAGTTTCATGCAGTTACGAAACGATCCCAAATGCATCCCAACACTATGCAATGCCCCAAAACATGAGTTTAGGGTCCAATGGGGCGGATTGGATGTGTTCGTTGAGAAAAATCCCCACGTAACGTCGTGGCACACGAACTTTTGCATTAATTCCACCAGTTCACACTGTTTTGTACCGAGTTTCATGCAGTTACGAAACGATCCCAATGGACCCAAACACAATCAACTCACCAAAACATGAGTTTAGGGTCCAACGAGTGGATTGGGTTGCGTTCCGTTGCAAAAAAATCCTGACGTGACTTTCGAGGCACCCTGTTTTTTCATCGAGTTCCGTGCAGTTACGAAACGATCCCAAATGCACCAAAACACTATGCAACGGGCGAAAACATGAGTTTAGGTCCAATGGAGTGGATTGGGTGCGTTTGTTGCGAAAAATCTGGACGTGACTTCGTGGCACGAACTTTTGCATTAATTGCACCAGGTCACCCTATTTTGCATCGAGTTTCATGCAGTTACGAAATGATCCCAAATGCATCCCAACACTATGCAACGCACCAAAACATGAGTTTAGGGTCCAATGGAGCGGATTGGGTGCATTCGTTGTGAAAAATGCCGATGTGACTTCGTGGCATGAACTTTTGCATTAATTGCAACCAGTTCACCTTGTTTTGCATCGAGTTTCATGCAGTTACGAAATGATCCCAAATGTATCCAAATACTATGCAACACACCAAAACATGAGTTTATGGTCCAATGGAGTGGATTGGGTGCGTTCGTTGAGAAAAATCCCTACGTAACGTCGTGGCAACGAACTTTTGCATTAATTGCACCAGCTGACTCCATTTTGCACCGAGTTTCATGCAGTTACGAAACGATCCCAAATGCATCCCAACACTATGCAATGCCCCAAAACATGAGTTTAGGGTCCAATGGGGCGGATTGGATGCGTTCGCTGAGAAAAATCCCCACGTAACGTCGTGGCACGAACTTTTGCATTAATTGCACCAGTTCAGATGGTTTTGTACCGAGTTTCATGCAGTTACGAAACGATCCCAAATGGACCCAAACACTATGCAACTCACCAAAACATGAGTTTAGGGTAAAACGGAGTGTATTGGGTGCGTTCGTTGCAAAAAATCCTGACGTGACTTCGAGGCACCCTGTTTTTCATCGAGTTCCGTGCAGTTACGAAACGATCCCAAATGCACCAAAACACTATGCAACGGGCGAAAACATGAGTTTAGGTCCAATGGAGTGGATTGGGTGCGTTTGTTGCGAAAAATCTGGACGTGACTTCGTGGCACGAACTTTTGCATTAATTGCACCAGGTCACCCTATTTTGCATCGAGTTTCATGCAGTTACGAAAATGATCCCAAATGCATCCCAACACTATGCAACGCACCAAAACATGAGTTTAGGGTCCAATGGAGCGGATTGGGTGCATTCGTTGTGAAAAATGCCGATGTGACTTCGTGGCATGAACTTTTGCATTAATTGCACCAGTTCACCTTGTTTTGCATCGAGTTTCATGCAGTTACGAAATGATCCCAAATGTATCCAAATACTATGCAACACACCAAAATATGAGTTTATGGTCAAATGGAGTGGATTGGGTGCGTTCGTTGAGAAAAATCCCCACGTAACGTCGTGGCACGAACTTTTGCATTAATTGCACCAGCTGACTCCATTTTGCACCGAGTTTCATGCAGTTACGAAACGATCCCAAATGCATCCCAACACTATGCAATGCCCCAAAACATGAGTTTAGGGTCCAATGGGGCGGATTGGATGCGTTCGCTGAGAAAAATCCCCACGTAACGTCGTGGCACGAACTTTTGCATTAATTGCACCAGTTCAGATGGTTTTGTACCGAGTTTCATGCAGTTACGAAACGATCCCAAATGGACCCAAACACTATGCAACTCACCAAAACATGAGTTTAGGGTAAAACGGAGTGGATTGGGTGCGTTCGTTGCAAAAAATCCTGACGTGACTTCGAGGCACCCTGTTTTTCATCGAGTTCCGTGCAGTTACGAAACGATCCCAAATGCACCAAAACACTATGCAACGGGCGAAAACATGAGTTTAGGTCCAATGGAGTGGATTGGGTGCGTTTGTTGCGAAAAATCTGGAAGTGACTTCGTGGCACGAACTTTTGCATTAATTGCACCAGGTCACCCTATTTTGCATCGAGTTTCATGCAGTTACGAAATGATCCCAAATGCATCCCAACACTATGCAACGCACCAAAACATGAGTTTAGGGTCCAATGGAGCGGATTGGGTGCATTCGTTGTGAAAAATGCCGATGTGACTTCGTGGCATGAACTTTTGCATTAATTGCACCAGTTCACCTTGTTTTGCATCGAGTTTCATGCAGTTACGAAATGATCCCAAATGTATCCAAATACTATGCAACACACCAAAACATGAGTTTAGGGTCCAATGGAGTGGATTGGGTGCGTTCGTTGAGAAAAATCCCCACGTAACGTCGTGGCACGAACTTTTGCATTAATTGCACCAGCTGACTCCATTTTGCACCGAGTTTCATGCAGTTACGAAATGATCCCAAATGCATCCCAACACTATGCAATGCCCCAAAACATGAGTTTAGGGTCCAATGGGGCGGATTGGATGCGTTCGCTGAGAAAAATCCCCACGTAACGTCGTGGCACGAACTTTTGCATTAATTGCACCAGTTCACACGGTTTTGTACCGAGTTTCATGCAGTTACGAAACGATCCCAAATGGACCCAAACACTATGCAACTCACCAAAACATGAGTTTAGGGTAAAACGGAGTGGATTGGGTGCGTTCGTTGCAAAAAATCCTGACGTGACTTCGAGGCACCCTGTTTTTCATCGAGTTCCGTGCAGTTACGAAACGATCCCAAATGCACCAAAACACTATGCAACGGGCAAAAACATGAGTTTAGGTCCAATGGAGTGGATTGGGTGCGTTCGTTGCGAAAAATCTGGACGTGACTTCGTGGCACGAACTTTTGCATTAATTGCACCAGGTCACCCTGTTTTGCATCGAGTTTCATGCAGTTACGAAATGATCCCAAATGCATCCCAACACTATGCAACGCACCAAAACATGAGTTTAGGGTCCAATGGAGCGGATTGGGTGCATTCGTTGTGAAAAATCCCGATGTGACTTCGTGGCATGAACTTTTGCATTAATTGCACCAGTTCACCTTGATTTGCATCGAGTTTCATGAAGTTACGAAATGATCCCAAATGTATCCAAATACTACGCAACACACAAAAACATGAGTTTAGGGTCCAATGGAGTGGATTGGGTGCGTTCGTTGCGAAAAATCCCGACGTAACTTTGTGGCACGAACTTTTGCATTAATTGCACCAACTTACTCCATTTTGCACCGAGTTTCATGCAGTTACGAAACGATCCCAAATGCATCCCAACACTATGCAATGCCCCAAAACATGAGTTTAGGGTCCAATGGGGCGGATTGGATGTGTTCGTTGAGAAAAATCCCCACGTAACGTCGTGGCACGAACTTTTGCATTAATTGCATCAGTTCACACTGTTTTGTTCCGAGTTTCATGCAGTTACGAAACGATCCCAAATGGACCCAAACACAATGAACTCACCAAAACATGAGTTTAGGGTCCAACGTAGTGGATTGGGTGCGTTCGTTGCAAAAAATCCTGACGTGACTTCGAGGCACCCTGTTTTTCATCGAGTTCCGTGCAGTTACGAAACGATCCCAAAGGCACCAAAACACTATGCAACGGGCGAAAACATGAGTTTAGGTCCAATGGAGTGGATTGGGTGCGTTTGTTGCGAAAAATCTGGACGTGACTTCGTGGCACGAACTTTTGCATTAATTGCACCAGGTCACCCTATTTTGCATCGAGTTTCATGCAGTTACGAAATGATCCCAAATGTATCCAAATACTACGCAACACACAAAAACATGAGTTTAGGGTCCAATGGAGTGGATTGGGTGCGTTCGTTGCGAAAAATCCCGACGTAACTTTCTGGCACGAACTTTTGCATTAATTGCACCAGCTTACTCCATTTTGCACCGAGTTTCATGCAGTTACGAAACGATCCCAAATGCATCCCAACACTATGCAATGCCCCAAAACATGAGTTTAGGGTCCAATGGGGCGGATTGGATGCGTTTGCTGAGAAAAAATCCCCACGTAACGTCGTGGCACGAACTTTTGCATTAATTGCACCAGTTCACACGGTTTTGTACCGAGTTTCATGCAGTTACGAAACGATCCCAAATGGACCCAAGCACTATGCAACTCACCAAAACATGAGTTTAGGGTAAAACGGAGTGGATTGGGTGCGTTCGTTGCAAAAAATCCTGACGTGACTTCGAGGCACCCTGTTTTTCATCGAGTTCCGTGCAGTTACGAAACGATCCCAAATGCACCAAAACACTATGCAACGGGCGAAAACATGAGTTTAGGTCCAATGGAGTGGATAGGGTGCGTTCGTTGCGAAAAATCTGGACGTGACTTCTTGGCACGAACTTTTGCATTAATTGCACCAGGTCACCCTGTTTTGCATCGAGTTTCATGCAGTTACGAAATGATCCCAAATGCATCCCAACACTATGCAACGCACCAAAACATGAGTTTGGGGTCCAATGGAGCGGATTGGGTGCATTCGTTGTGAAAAATCCCGATGTGACTTCGTGGCATGAACTTTTGCATTAATTGCACCAGTTCACCTTGTTTTGCATCGAGTTTCATGCAGTTACGAAATGATCCCAAATGTATCCAAATACTACGCAACACACAAAAACATGAGTTTAGGGTTCAATGGAGTGGATTGGGTGCGTTCGTTGCGAAAAATCCCCACGTAACGTCGTGGCACGAACTTTTGCATTAATTGCACCAGCTGACTCCATTTTGCACCGAGTTTCATGCAGTTACGAAACGATCCCAAATGCATCCCAACACTATGCAATGCCCCAAAACATGAGTTTAGGGTCCAATGGGGCGGATTGGATGTGTTCGTTGAGAAAAATCCCCACGTAACGTCGTGGCACGAACTTTTGCATTAATTGCACCAGCTGACTCCATTTTGCACCGAGTTTCATGCAGTTACGAAACGATCCCAAATGCATCCCAACACTATGCAATGCCCCAAAACATGAGTTTAGGGTCCAATGGGGCGGATTGGATGTGTTCGTTGAGAAAAATCCCCACGTAACGTCGTGGCACGAACTTTTGCATTAATTGCACCAGTTCACACTGTTTTGTACCGAGTTTCATGCAGTTACGAAACGATCCCAAATGGACCCAAACACAATCAACTCACCAAAACATGAGTTTAGGGTCCAACGGAGTGGATTGGGTGCGTTCGTTGCAAAAAATCCTGACGTCACTTCGAGGTACCCTGTTTTTCATCGAGTTCCGTGCAGTTACGAAATGATCCCAAATGCACCAAAACACTATGCAACGGGCGAAAACATGAGTTTAGGTCCAATGGAGTGGATTGGGTGCGTTTGTTGCGAAAAATCTGGACGTGACTTCGTGGCACGAACTTTTGCATTAATTGCACCAGGTCACCCTATTTTGCATCGAGTTTCATGCAGTTACGAAATGATCCCAAATGCATCCCAACACTATGCAACGCACCAAAACATGAGTTTAGGGTCCAATGGAGCGGATTGGGTGCATTCGTTGTGAAAAATGCCGATGTGACTTCGTGGCATGAACTTTTGCATTAATTGCACCAGTTCACCTTGTTTTGCATCGAGTTTCATGCAGTTACGAAATGATCCCAAATGTATCCAAATACTATGCAACACACCAAAACATGAGTTTAGGGTCCAATGGAGTGGATTGGGTGCGTTCGTTGAGAAAAATCCCAAAGTTATGTCGTGGCACGAACTTTTGCATTAATTGCACCAGCTGACTCCATTTTGCACCGAGTTTCATGCAGTTACGAAACGATCCCAAATGCATCCCAACACTATGCAATGCCCCAAAACATGAGTTTAGGGTCCAATGGGGCGGATTGGATGCGTTCGCTGAGAAAAATCCCCACGTAACGTCGTGGCACGAACTTTTGCATTAATTGCACCAGTTCACACGGTTTTGTACCGAGTTTCATGCAGTTACGAAACGATCCCAAATGGACCCAAACACTATGCAACTCACCAAAACATGAGTTTAGGGTAAAACGGAGTGGATTGGGTGCGTTCGTTGCAAAAAATCCTGACGTGACTTCGAGGCACCCTGTTTTTCATCGAGTTCCGTGCAGTTACGAAACGATCCCAAATGCACCAAAACACTATGCAACGGGCGAAAACATGAGTTTAGGTCCAATGGAGTGGATTGGGTGCGTTTGTTGCGAAAAATCTGGACGTGACTTCGTGGCACGAACTTTTGCATTAATTGCACCAGGTCACCCTATTTTGCATCGAGTTTCATGCAGTTACGAAATGATCCCAAATGTATCCAAATACTACGCAACACACAAAAACATGAGTTTAGGGTCCAATGGAGTGGATTGGGTGCGTTCGTTGCGAAAAATCCCGACGTAACTTTCTGGCACGAACTTTTGCATTAATTGCACCAGCTTACTCCATTTTGCACCGAGTTTCATGCAGTTACGAAACGATCCCAAATGCATCCCAACACTATGCAATGCCCCAAAACATGAGTTTAGGGTCCAATGGGGCGGATTGGATGTGTTCGTTGAGAAAAATCCCCACGTAACGTCGTGGCACGAACTTTTGCATTAATTGCATCAGTTCACACTGTTTTGTACCGAGTTTCATGCAGTTACGAAACGATCCCAAATGGACCCAAACACAATCAACTCACCAAAACATGAGTTTAGCGTCCAACGGAGTGGATTGGGTGCGTTCGTTGCAAAAAATCTTGACGTGACTTCGAGGCACCCTGTTTTTCATCGAGTTCCGTGCAGTTACGAAACGATCCCAAATGCACCAAAACACTATGCAACGGGCGAAAACATGAGTTTAGGTCCAATGGAGTGGATTGGGTGCGTTTGTTGCGAAAAATCTGGACGTGACTTCGTGGCACGAACTTTTGCATTAATTGCACCAGGTCACCCTATTTTGCATCGAGTTTCATGCAGTTACGAAATGATCCCAAATGTATCCAAATACTACGCAACACACAAAAACATGAGTTTAGGGTCCAATGGAGTGGATTGGGTGCGTTCGTTGCGAAAAATCCCGACGTAACTTTCTGGCACGAACTTTTGCATTAATTGCACCAGCTTACTCCATTTTGCACCGAGTTTCATGCAGTTACGAAACGATCCCAAATGCATCCCAACACTATGCAATGCCCCAAAACATGAGTTTAGGGTCCAATGGGGCGGATTGGATGTGTTCGTTGAGAAAAATCCCCACGTAACGTCGTGGCACGAACTTTTGCATTAATTGCATCAGTTCACACTGTTTTGTACCGAGTTTCATGCAGTTACGAAACGATCCCAAATGGACCCAAACACAATCAACTCACCAAAACATGAGTTTAGCGTCCAACGGAGTGGATTGGGTGCGTTCGTTGCAAAAAATCTTGACGTGACTTCGAGGCACCCTGTTTTTCATCGAGTTCCGTGCAGTTACGAAACGATCCCAAATGCACCAAAACACTATGCAACGGGCGAAAACATGAGTTTAGGTCCAATGGAGTGGATTGGGTGCGTTTGTTGCGAAAAATCTGGACGTGACTTCGTGGCACGAACTTTTGCATTAATTGCACCAGGTCACCCTATTTTGCATCGAGTTTCATGCAGTTACGAAATGATCCCAAATGCATCCCAACACTATGCAACGCACCAAAACATGAGTTTAGGGTCCAATGGGGCGGATTGGGTGCATTCGTTGTGAAAAATGCCGATGTGACTTTGTGGCATGAACTTTTGCATTAATTGCACCAGTTCACCTTGTTTTGCATCGAGTTTCATGCAGTTACGAAATGATCCCAAATGTATCCAAATACTATGCAACACACCAAAACATGAGTTTAGGGTCCAATGGAGTGGATTGGGTGCGTTCGTTGAGAAAAATCCCCACGTAACGTCGTGGCACGAACTTTTGCATTAATTGCACCAGCTGACTCCATTTTGCACCGAGTTTCATGCAGTTACGAAACGATCCCAAATGCATCCCAACACTATGCAATGCCCCAAAACATGAGTTTAGGGTCCAATGGGGCGGATTGGATGCGTTCGCTGAGAAAAATCCCCACGTAACGTCGTGGCACGAACTTTTGCATTAATTGCACCAGCTGACTCCATTTTGCACCGAGTTTCATGCAGTTACGAAACGATCCCAAATGCATCCCAACACTATGCAATGCCCCAAAACATGAGTTTAGGGTCCAATGGGGCGGATTGGATGTGTTCGTTGAGAAAAATCCCCACGTAACGTCGTGGCACGAACTTTTGCATTAATTGCACCAGTTCACACTGTTTTGTACCGAGTTTCATGCAGTTACGAAACGATCCCAAATGGACCCAAACACAATCAACTCACCAAAACATGAGTTTAGGGTCCAACGGAGTGGATTGGGTGCGTTCGTTGCAAAAAATCCTGACGTGACTTCGAGGCACCCTGTTTTTCATCGAGTTCCGTGCAGTTACGAAACGATCCCAAATGCACCAAAACACTATGCAACGGGCGAAAACATGAGTTTAGGTCCAATGGAGTGGATTGGGTGCGTTTGTTGCGAAAAATCTGGACGTGACTTCGTGGCACGAACTTTTGCATTAATTGCACCAGGTCACCCTATTTTGCATCGAGTTTCATGCAGTTACGAAATGATCCCAAATGCATCCCAACACTATGCAACGCACCAAAACATGAGTTTAGGGTCCAATGGAGCGGATTGGGTGCATTCGTTTTGAAAAATGCCGATGTGACTTCGTGGCATGAACTTTTGCATTAATTGCACCAGTTCACCTTGTTTTGCATCGAGTTTCATGCAGTTACGAAATGATCCCAAATGTATCCAAATACTATGCAACACACCAAAACATGAGTTTAGGGTCCAATGGAGTGGATTGGGTGCGTTCGTTGAGAAAAATCCCAAAGTAAAGTCGTGGCACGAACTTTTGCATTAATTGCACCAGCTGACTCCATTTTGCACCGAGTTTCATGCAGTTACGAAACGATCCCAAATGCATCCCAACACTATGCAATGCCCCAAAACATGAGTTTAGGGTCCAATGGGGCGGATTGGATGCGTTCGCTGAGAAAAATCCCCACGTAACGTCGTGGCACGAACTTTTGCATTAATTGCACCAGTTCACACGGTTTTGTACCGAGTTTCATGCAGTTACGAAACGATCCCAAATGGACCCAAACACTATGCAACTCACCAAAACATGAGTTTAGGGTAAAACGGAGTGGATTGGGTGCGTTCGTTGCAAAAAATCCTGATGTGACTTCGAGGCACCCTGTTTTTCATCGAGTTCCGTGCAGTTACGAAACGATCCCAAATGCACCAAAACACAATGCAACGGGCGAAAACATGAGTTTAGGTCCAATGGAGTGGATTGGGTGCGTTCGTTGCGAAAAATCTGGACGTGACTTCGTGGCACGAACTTTTGCATTAATTGCACCAGGTCACCCTGTTTTGCATCGAGTTTCATGCAGTTACGAAATGATCCCAAATGCATCCCAACACTATGCAACGCACCAAAACATGAGTTTAGGGTCCAATGGATCGGATTGGGTGCATTCGTTGTGAAAAATCTCGATGTGACTTCGTGGCATGAACTTTTGCATTAATTGCATCAGTTCACCTTGTTTTGCATCGAGTTTCATGCAGTTACGAAATGATCCCAAATGTATCCAAATACTACGCAACACACAAAAACATGAGTTTAGGGTCCAATGGAGTGGATTGGGTGCGTTCGTTGCGAAAAATCCCGACGTAACTTTGTGGCACGAACTTTTGCATTAATTGCACCAGCTTACTCCATTTTGCACCGAGTTTCATGCAGTTACGAAACGATCCCAAATGCATCCCAACACTATGCAATGCCCCAAAACATGAGTTTAGGGTCCAATGGGGCGGATTGGATGTGTTCGTTGAGAAAAATCCCCACGTAACGTCGTGGCACAAACTTTTGCATTAATTGCATCAGTTCACACTGTTTTGTACCGAGTTTCATGCAGTTACGAAACGATCCCAAATGGACCCAAACACAATCAACTCACCAAAACATGAGTTTAGCGTCCAACGGAGTGGATTGGGTGCGTTCGTTGCAAAAAATCTTGACGTGACTTTGTGGCACCCTGTTTTTCATCGAGTTCCGTGCAGTTACGAAACGATCCCAAATGCACCAAAACACTATGCAACGGGCGAAAACATGAGTTTAGGTCCAATGGAGTGGATTGGGTGCGTTTGTTGCGAAAAATCTGGACGTGACTTCGTGGCACGATCTTTTGCATTAATTGCACCAGGTCACCCTATTTTGCATCGAGTTTCATGCAGTTACGAAATGATCCCAAATGCATCCCAACACTATGCAACGCACCAAAACATGAGTTTAGGGTCCAATGGAGCGGATTGGGTGCATTCGTTGTGAAAAATGCCGATGTGACTTTGTGGCATGAACTTTTGCATTAATTGCACCAGGTCACCCTATTTTGCATCGAGTTTCATGCAGTTACGAAATGATCCCAAATGCATCCCAACACTATGCAACGCACCAAAACATGAGTTTAGGGTCCAATGGAGCGGATTGGGTGCATTCGTTTTGAAAAATGCCGATGTGACTTCGTGGCATGAACTTTTGCATTAATTGCACCAGTTCACCTTGTTTTGCATCGAGTTTCATGCAGTTACGAAATGATCCCAAATGTATCCAAATACTATGCAACACACCAAAACATGAGTTTAGGGTCCAATGGAGTGGATTGGGTGCGTTCGTTGAGAAAAATCCCAAAGTAAAGTCGTGGTACGAACTTTTGCATTAATTGCACCAGCTGACTCCATTTTGCACCGAGTTTCATGCAGTTACGAAACGATCCCAAATGCATCCCAACACTATGCAATGCCCCAAAACATGAGTTTAGGGTCCAATGGGCGGATTGGATGCGTTCGCTGAGAAAAATCCCCACGTAACGTCGTGGCACGAACTTTTGCATTAATTGCACCAGTTCACACGGTTTTTGTACCGAGTTTCATGCAGTTACGAAACGATCCCAAATGGACCCAAACACTATGCAACTCACCAAAACATGAGTTTAGGGTAAAACGGAGTGGATTGGGTGCGTTCGTTGCAAAAAATCCTGATGTGACTTCGAGGCACCCTGTTTTTCATCGAGTTCCGTGCAGTTACGAAACGATCCCAAATGCACCAAAACACAATGCAACGGGCGAAAACATGAGTTTAGGTCCAATGGAGTGGATTGGGTGCGTTCATTGCGAAAAATCTGGACGTGACTTCGTGGCACGAACTTTTGCATTAATTGCACCAGGTCACCCTGTTTTGCATCGAGTTTCATGCAGTTACGAAATGATCCCAAATGCATCCCAACACTATGCAACGCACCAAAACATGAGTTTAGGGTCCAATGGATCGGATTGGGTGCATTCGTTGTGAAAAATCTCGATGTGACTTCGTGGCATGAACTTTTGCATTAATTGCATCAGTTCACCTTGTTTTGCATCGAGTTTCATGCAGTTACGAAATGATCCCAAATGTATCCAAATACTACGCAACACACAAAAACATGAGTTTAGGGTCCAATGGAGTGGATTGGGTGCGTTCGTTGCGAAAAATCCCGACGTAACTTTGTGGCACGAACTTTTGCATTAATTGCACCAGCTTACTCCATTTTGCACCGAGTTTCATGCAGTTACGAAACGATCCC
This sequence comes from Panicum virgatum, assembly GCF_016808335.1. Taxonomy (NCBI): domain Eukaryota; kingdom Viridiplantae; phylum Streptophyta; class Magnoliopsida; order Poales; family Poaceae; genus Panicum; species Panicum virgatum. The sequence continues at coordinate 13,208 of NW_024376788.1, forward strand.
AAATGCATCCCAACACTATGCAATGCCCCAAAACATGAGTTTAGGGTCCAATGGGGCGGATTGGATGTGTTCGTTGAGAAAAATCCCCACGTAACGTCGTGGCACAAACTTTTGCATTAATTGCATCAGTTCACACTGTTTTGTACCGAGTTTCATGCAGTTACGAAACGATCCCAAATGGACCCAAACACAATCAACTCACCAAAACATGAGTTTAGCGTCCAACGGAGTGGATTGGGTGCGTTCGTTGCAAAAAATCTTGACGTGACTTCGTGGCACCCTGTTTTTCATCGAGTTCCGTGCAGTTACGAAACGATCCCAAATGCACCAAAACACTATGCAACGGGCGAAAACATGAGTTTAGGTCCAATGGAGTGGATTGGGTGCGTTTGTTGCGAAAAAATCTGGACGTGACTTCGTGGCACGATCTTTTGCATTAATTGCACCAGGTCACCCTATTTTGCATCGAGTTTCATGCAGTTACGAAATGATCCCAAATGCATCCCAACACTATGCAACGCACCAAAACATGAGTTTAGGGTCCAATGGAGCGGATTGGGTGCATTCGTTGTGAAAAATGCCGATGTGACTTTGTGGCATGAACTTTTGCATTAATTGCACCAGTTCACCTTGTTTTGCATCGAGTTTCATGCAGTTACGAAATGATCCCAAATGTATCCAAATACTATGCAACACACCAAAACATGAGTTTAGGGTCCAATGGAGTGGATTGGGTGCGTTCGTTGAGAAAAATCCCCACGTAACGTCGTGGCACGAACTTTTGCATTAATTGCACCAGCTGACTCCATTTTGCACCGAGTTTCATGCAGTTACGAAACAATCCCAAATGCATCCCAACACTATGCAATGCCCCAAAACATGAGTTTAGGGTCCAATGGGACGGATTGGATGTGTTCGCTGAGAAAAATCCCCACGTAACGTCGTGGCACGAACTTTTGCATTAATTGCACCAGTTCACACGGTTTTGTACCGAGTTTCATGCAGTTACGAAACGATCCCAAATGGACCCAAACACTATGCAACTCACCAAAACATGAGTTTAGGGTAAAACGGAGTGGATTGGGTGCGTTCGTTGCAAAAAAATCCTGACGTGACTTCGAGGCACCCTGTTTTTCATCGAGTTCCGTGCAGTTACGAAACGATCCCAAATGCACCAAAACACTATGCAACGGGCGAAAACATGAGTTTAGGTCCAATGGAGTGGATTGGGTGCGTTCGTTGCGAAAAATCTGGACGTGACTTCGTGGCACGAACTTTTGCATTAATTGCACCAGGTCACCCTGTTTTGCATCGAGTTTCATGCAGTTACGAAATGATCCCAAATGCATCCCAACACTATGCAACGCACCAAAACATGAGTTTAGGGTCCAATGGAGCGGATTGGGTGCATTCGTTGTGAAAAATCCCGATGTGACTTCGTGGCATGAACTTTTGCATTAATTGCACCAGTTCACCTTGTTTTGCATCGAGTTTCATGCAGTTACGAAATGATCCCAAATGTATCCAAATACTACGCAACACACAAAAACATGAGTTTAGGGTCCAATGGAGTGGATTGGGTGCGTTCGTTGCGAAAAAATCCCGACGTAACTTTGTGGCACGAACTTTTGCATTAATTGCACCAGCTGACTCCATTTTGCACCGAGTTTCATGCAGTTACGAAACGATCCCAAATGCATCCCAACACTATGCAATGCCCCAAAACATGAGTTTAGGGTCCAATGGGGCGGATTGGATGTGTTCGTTGAGAAAAATCCCCACGTAACATCGTGGCATGAACTTTTGCATTAATTGCATCAGTTCACACTGTTTTGTACCGAGTTTCATGCAGTTACGAAACGATCCCAAATGGACCCAAACACAATCAACTCACCAAAACATGAGTTTAGCGTCCAACGGAGTGGATTGGGTGCGTTCGTTGCAAAAAATCCTGACGTGACTTCGAGGCACCCTAATTTTCATCGAGTTCCGTTTGCAGTTACGAAACGATCCCAAATGCACCAAAACACTATGCAACGGGCGAAAACATGAGTTTAGGTCCAATGGAGTGGATTGGGTGCGTTTGTTGCGAAAAATCTGGACGTGACTTCGTGGCACGAACTTTTGCATTAATTGCACCAGGTCACCCTATTTTGCATCGAGTTTCATGCAGTTACGAAATGATCCCAAATGCATCCCAACACTATGCAACGCACCAAAACATGAGTTTAGGGTCCAATGGAGCGGATTGGGTGCATTCGTTGTGAAAAATCCCGATGTGACTTCATGGCATGAACTTTTGCATTAATTGCACCAGTTCACCTTGTTTTGCATCGAGTTTCATGCAGTTACGAAATGATCCCAAATGTATCCAAATACTACGCAACACACAAAAACATGAGTTTAGGGTCCAATGGAGTGGATTGGGTGCGTTCGTTGCGAAAAATCCCGACGTAACTTTGTGGCACGAACTTTTGCATTAATTGCACCAGCTGACTCCATTTTGCACCGAGTTTCATGCAGTTACGAAACGATCCCAAATGCATCCCAACACTATGCAATGCCCCAAAACATGAGTTTAGGGTCCAATGGGGCGGATTGGATGTGTTCGTTGAGAAAAATCCCCACGTAACGTCGTGGCACGAACTTTTGCATTAATTGCACCAGCTGACTCCATTTTGCACCGAGTTTCATGCAGTTACGAAACGATCCCAAATGCATCCCAACACTATGCAATGCCCCAAAACATGAGTTTAGGGTCCAATGGGGCGGATTGGATGTGTTCGTTGAGAAAAATCCCCACGTAACGTCGTGGCACGAACTTTTGCATTAATTGCACCAGTTCACACTGTTTTGTGCCGAGTTTCATGCAGTTACGAAACGATCCCAAATGGAGCCAAACACAATCAACTCACCAAAACATGAGTTTAGGGTCCAACGGAGTGGATTGGGTGCGTTCGTTGCAAAAAATCCTGACGTGACTTCGAGGCACCCTGTTTTTCATCGAGTTCCGTGCAGTTACGAAACGATCCCAAATGCACCAAAACACTATGCAACGGGCGAAAACATGAGTTTAGGTCCAATGGAGTGGATTGGGTGCGTTCGTTGCGAAAAATCTGGACGTGACTTCGTGGCACGAACTTTTGCATTAATTGCACCAGGTCACCCTGTTTTGCATCGAGTTTCATGCAGTTACGAAATGATCCCAAATGCATCCCAACACTTTGCAACGCACCAAAACATGAGTTTAGGGTCCAATGGAGCGGATTGGGTGCATTCGTTGTTAAAAATCCCGATGTGACTTCGTGGCATGAACTTTTGCATTAATTGCACCAGTTCACCTTGTTTTGCATCGAGTTTCATGCAGTTACGAAATGATCCCAAATGTATCCAAATACTACGCAACACACAAAAACATGAGTTTAGGGTCCAATGGAGTGGATTGGGTGCGTTCGTTGCGAAAAATCCCGACGTAACTTTGTGGCACGAACTTTTGCATTAATTGCACCAGCTGACTCCATTTTGCACCGAGTTTCATGCAGTTACGAAACGATCCCAAATGCATCCCAACACTATGCAATGCCCCAAAACATGAGTTTAGGGTCCAATGGGGCGGATTGGATGTGTTCGTTGAGAAAAATCCCCACGTAACGTCGTGGCACGAACTTTTGCATTAATTGCACCAGCTGACTCCATTTTGCACCGAGTTTCATGCAGTTACGAAACGATCCCAAATGCATCCCAACACTATGCAATGCCCCAAAACATGAGTTTAGGGTCCAATGGGGCGGATTGGATGTGTTCGTTGAGAACAAATCCCCACGTAACGTCGTGGCACGAACTTTTGCATTAATTGCACCAGTTCACACTGTTTTGTACCGAGTTTCATGCAGTTACGAAACGATCCCAAATGGACCCAAACACAATCAACTCACCAAAACATGAGTTTAGGGTCCAACGGAGTGGATTGGGTGCGTTCGTTGCAAAAAATCCTGACGTGACTTCGAGGCACCCTGTTTTTTCATCGAGTTTCGTGCAGTTACGAAACAATCCCAAATGCACCAAAACACTATGCAACGGGCGAAAACATGAGTTTAGGTCCAATGGAGTGGATTGGGTGCGTTTGTTGCGAAAAATCTGGACGTGACTTCGTGGCACGAACTTTTGCATTAATTGCACCAGGTCACCCTATTTTGCATCGAGTTTCATGCAGTTACGAAATGATCCCAAATGCATCCCAACACTATGCAACGCACCAAAACATGAGTTTAGGGTCCAATGGAGCGGATTGGGTGCATTCGTTGTGAAAAATGCCGATGTGACTTCGTGGCATGAACTTTTGCATTAATTGCACCAGTTCACCTTGTTTTGCATCGAGTTTCATGCAGTTACGAAATGATCCCAAATGTATCGAAATACTATGCAACACACCAAAACATGAGTTTAGGGTCCAATGGAGTGGATTGGGTGCGTTCGTTGAGAAAAATCCCCACGTAACGTCGTGGGCACGAACTTTTGCATTAATTGCACCAGCTGACTCCATTTTGCACCGAGTTTCATGCAGTTACGAAACGATCCCAAATGCATCCCAACACTATGCAATGCCCCAAAACATGAGTTTAGGGTCCAATGGGGCGGATTGGATGCGTTCGCTGAGAAAAATCCCCACGTAACGTCGTGGCACGAACTTTTGCATTAATTGCACCAGTTCACACAGTTTTGTACCGAGTTTCATGCAGTTACGAAACGATCCGAAATGGACCCAAACACTATGCAACTCACCAAAACATGAGTTTAGGGTAAAACGGAGTGGATTGGGTGCGTTCGTTGCAAAAAATCCTGACGTGACTTCGAGGCACCCTGTTTTTCATCGAGTTCCGTGCAGTTACGAAACGATCCCAAATGCACCAAAACACTATGCAACGGGCGAAAACATGAGTTTAGGTCCAATGGAGTGGATTGGGTGCGTTTGTTGCGAAAAATCTGGACGTGACTTCGTGGCATGAACTTTTGCATTAATTGCACCAGTTCACCTTGTTTTGCATCGAGTTTCATGCAGTTACGAAATGATCCCAAATGCATCCCAACACTATGCAACGCACCAAAACATGAGTTTAGGGTCCAATGGAGCGGATTGGGTGCATTCGTTGTGAAAAATGCCGATGTGACTTCGTGGCATGAACTTTTGCATTAATTGCACCAGTTCACCTTGTTTTGCATCGAGTTTCATGCAGTTACGAAACGATCCCAAATGTATCCAAATACTACGCAACACACAAAAACATGAGTTTAGGGTCCAATGGAGTGGATTGGGTGCGTTCGTTGCGAAAAATCCCGACGTAACTTTGTGGCACGGACTTTTGCATTAATTGCACCAGCTGACTCCATTTTGCACTGAGTTTCATGCAGTTACGAAACGATCCCAAATGCATCCCAACACTATGCAATGCCCCAAAACATGAGTTTAGGGTCCAATGGGGCGGATTGGATGTGTTCGTTGAGAAAAATCCCCATGTAACGTCGTGGCACGAACTTTTGCATTAATTGCACCAGTTCACACTGTTTTGTACCGAGTTTCATGCAGTTACGAAACGATCCCAAAGGACCCAAACACTATGCAACTCACCAAAACAAGAGTTTAGGGTCCAACGGAGTGGATTGGGTGCGTTCGTTGCAAAAATCCTGACGTGACTTCGAGGGACCCTGTTTTTCATCGAGTTTCATGCAGTTACGAAACGATCCCAAATGCACCAAAACACTATGCAACGAGCGAAAACATGAGTTTAGGGTCCAATGGAGTGGATTGGGTGCGTTCGTTGCGAAAAATCCGGACGTGATTTCGTGGCACGAACTTTTGCATTAATTGCACCACGTCACCCAGTTTTGCATCGAGTTTCTTGCAGTTACCAAATGATCCCAAATGCATCCCAACACTATGCAATGCACCAAAACATGAGTTTAAGGTGCAATGGGGCGGATTGGGTGCATTCGTTGTGAAAAATCCCGATGTGACTTCGTGGCATGAACTTTTGCATTAATTGCACCAGTTCACCCTGTTTTGCACCGAGTTTCATGCAGTTACGAAATGATCCCAAATGCAGCCAAACACTATGCAACGCACCAAAACATGTGTTTAGGGTCCAATGTGGTGGATTGGCTGCGTTCGTTGCGAAAAATCCCGACGTAACTTTGTGGCACGAACTTTTGCATTAATTGCACCAGCTGACTCCATTTTGCACCGAGTTTCATGCAGTTACGAAACGATCCCAAATGCATCCCAACACTATGCAATGCCCCAAAACATGAGTTTAGGGTCCAATGGGGCGGATTGGATGTGTTCGTTGAGAAAAATCCCCATGTAACGTCGTGGCACGAACTTTTGCATTAATTGCACCAGTTCACACTGTTTTGTACCGAGTTTCATGCAGTTACGAAACGATCCCAAATGGACCCAAACACTATGCAACTCACCAAAACATGAGTTTAGGGTCCAACGGAGTGGATTGGGTGCGTTCGTTGCAAAAAATCCTGACGTGACTTCGAGGCACCCTGTTTTTCATCGAGTTTCATGCAGTTACGAAACGATCCCAAATGCACCAAAACACTATGCAACGGGCGAAAACATGAGTTTAGGTCCAATGGAGTGGATTGGGTGCGTTCGTTGCGAAAAAACCCGACGTAACTTTGTGGCACGAACTTTTGCATTAATTGCACCAGCTGACTCCATTTTGCACCGAGTTCATGCAGTTACGAAACGATCCCAAATGCATCCCAACACTATGCAATGCCCCAAAACAAGAGTTTAGGGTCCAATGGGGCGGATTGGATGCGTTCGTTGAGAAAAATCCCCACGTAACGTCGTGGCACGAACTTTTGCATTAATTGCACCAGTTCACACTGTTTTGTACCGAGTTTCATGCAGTTACGAAACGATCCCAAATGGACCCAAACACTATGAAACTCACCAAAATATGAGTTTAGGGTCCAACGGAGTGGATTGGGTGCGTTCGTTGCAAAAAAATCCTGACGTGACTTCGAGGCACCCTGTTTTTCATCGAGTTTCGTGCAGTTACGAAACGATCCCAAATGCACCAATACACTATGCAACGGGCGAAAACATGAGTTTAGGTCCAATGGAGTGGATTGGGTGCGTTCGTTGCGAAAAATCTGGACGTGACTTCATGGCACGAACTTTTGCATTAATTGCACAGGTCACCCTGTTTTGCATCGAGTTTCATTGCAGTTACGAAATGATCCCAAATGCATCCCAACACTATGCAACGCACCAAAACATGAGTTTAGGGTCCAATGGGGCGGATTGGGTGCATTCGTTGTGAAAAATCACGATGTGACTTCGTGGCATGAACTTTTGCATTAATTGCACCAGTTTCACCTTGTTTTGCTTCGAGTTTCATGCAGTTACGAAATGATCCCAAATGTATCCAAATACTATGCAACACACCAAAACATGAGTTTAGGGTCCAATGGAGTGGATTGGGTGCGTTCGTTGAGAAAAATCCCCACGTAACGTCGTGGCACGAACTTTTGCATTAATTGCACCAGCTGACTCCATTTTGCGCCGAGTTTCATGCAGTTACGAAACGATCCCCAAATGCATCCCAACACACTATGCAACGGGCGAAAAACATTAGTTTAGGTCCAATGGAGTGGATTGGGTGCGTTCGTTGCGAAAAATCTGGACGTGACTTCGTGGCACGAACTTTTGCATTAATTGCACCAGGTCACCCTGTTTTGCATCGAGTTTCATGCAGTTACGAAATGATCCCAAATGCATCCCAACACTATGCAACGCACCAAAACATGAGTTAGGGTCCAATGGGGCGGATTGGGTGCATTCGTTGTGAAAAATCACGATGTGACTTCGTGGCATGAACTTTTGCATTAATTGCACCAGTTCACCTTGTTTTGCTTCGAGTTTCATGCAGTTACGAAATGATCCCAAATGTATCCAAATACTATGCAACACACCAAAACATGAGTTTAGGGTCCAATGGAGTGGATTGGGTGCGTTCGTTGAGAAAAATCCCCACGTAACGTCGTGGCACGAACTTTTGCATTAATTGCACCAGCTGACTCCATTTTGCGCCGAGTTTCATGCAGTTACGAAACGATCCCAAATGCATCCCAACACTATGCAATGCCCCAAAACATGAGTTTAGGGTCCAATGGGGCGGATTGATGCGTTCGTTGAGAAAAATCCCCACGTAACATCGTGGTACGAACTTTTGCATTAATTGCACCAGTTCACACTATTTTGTACCGAGTTTCATGCAATTACAAAACGATCCCAAATGGACCCAAACACTATGCAACTCAAAAAACATGAGTTTAGGGTCCAACGGAGTGGATTGGGTGCGTTCGTTGCAAAAAATCCTGACGTGACTTCGAGGCACCCTGTTTTTCATCGAGTTTCATGCAGTTACGAAACGATCCCAAAATGCACCAAAACACTATGCAACGGGCGAAAACATGAGTTAGGGTCCAATGGAGTGGATTGGGGCAATAAATTGCGAAAAATCCTGGACGGACTTCGTGGCACGAACTTTTGCATTAATTGCCCAGGTCACCCTGTTTTGCATCGAGTTTCATGCAGGTTACGAAATGATCCCAAATGCATCCCAACACTATGCAACGCACCAAAACATGGAGTTAGGGTCCAATGGGGCGGATTGGGTGCATTCGTTGTGAAAAATCCCGATGTGACTTCGTGGCATGAACTTTTGCATTAATTGCACCAGTTCACCCTGTTTTGCACCGAGTTTCATGCAGTTACGAAATGATCCCAAATGCAGCCAAACACTATGCAACGCACCAAAACATGTGTTTAGGGTCCAATGTGGTGGATTGGCTGCGTCCGTTGCGAAAATCCCGATGTGACTTCGTGGCACGAACTTTTGCCTTAATTGCCCAATTGACCCCATTTTGCAACGATCCCAAATGCTGCCAAACACTATGCAACGCACCTTAGGGTCCAATGGAGTGGATTGGGTGCGTTGTTTGCGAAAAATCCCGACGTCACTTCATGGCATGAACTTTTGCATTAATTGCACCAGTTCACCTTGTTTTGCATCGAGTTTCATGCAGTTACGAAATGATCCAAATGTATCCCAAATACTACGCAACCACAAAACATGAGTTTAGGGTCCAATGGAGTGGATTGGTGCGTTCGTTGCGAAAAATCCCGACGTAACTTTGTGGCAACGAACTTTTGCATT
>NW_024376789.1:0-22402 GCF_016808335.1 Panicum virgatum
GAAAAACAACGCGACTTCGTGCACGAACTTTTGCACTAGTTCGGCCCGTTTTGCACCGAGTTTCGTAAGGCAACCAACGGTCCCAATGCACCCAAATAGTATGAAACGCACCAAAACGTCAGTTAGGGTCCAATGGGTGGGATTGGGTGCGTTCGTTGCGAAAAAATTCCGACGACTTCGTGGCACGAACTTTTGCACTAGTTCGGCCTTTGCACGAGTTCCGTAAGGCAACCAAACGGTCCCAAATGCACCCAAATAGTACGAAACGCACCAAACGTCATAGGGTCCAATGGGTGGATCGGTGTTCATTGCGAAAAATTCCGACGACTTCGTGGCACGAACTTTTGCACTAGTTCGGCCCTTTTTGCACCGAGTTCCGTAAGGCAACCAAACGGTCCCAAATGCACCCAAATAGTACGAAACGCACCAAAACGTAGTTTAGGGTCCAATGGGTGGATCGGTGCGTTCGTTGCGAAAAATTCCGACGACTTCGTGGCACGAACTTTTGCACTATTCGGCCCATTTTGCACCGAGTTTCGTAAGGCACCAAACGGTCCCAAATGCACCCAAATAGTACGAAACGCACCAAAACGTCAGTTTAGGGTCCATGGGTGGATCGGGTGCGTAAAAATTCCGACGCGACTCGTGGCACGAACTTTTGCACTAGTTCGGCCCGTTTTGCACCGAGTTCCGTAAGGCAACCCAAGTCCAAATGCACCCAAATAGTACAAACGCACCAAAACGTCAGTTTAGGGTCCAATGGGTGGATCGGGTGCTTCCTTGAAAATTTCCGACGTGACTTCGTGGCACGAACTTTTGCACTAGTTCGGCCCGTTTGCACCGAGTTCCGTAAGGCAACCAAACGGTCCCAAATGCACCCAAATAGTACAAAACGCACCAAAACGTCAGTTTAGGGTCCAATGGGTGGATCGGGTGCCTTCGTTGCGAAAATTCCGACGTGACTTCGTGCACGAACTTTTGCACTAGTTCGGCCCGTTTGCACCGAGTTTCGTAAGGCACCAAACGGTCCCAAATGCACCCAAATAACGAAAGCACCAAAACGTCAGTTTAGGGTCCAATGGGGTGGATCGGGTGCGTTCGTCGAAAAAATTCCGAAGCGATTTCGTGGCACGAACTTTTGCACTAGTTCGGCCCATTTTGCACCGAGTTCGTAAGGCACCAACGGTCCCAATGCACCCAAATAGTACGAAACGCACCAAAACATTAGTTTAGGGTCCAATGGGGTGGATCGGTGTGTTCGTTGCGAAAAATTCCGACGACTTCGTGGCACGAACTTTTGCACTAGTTCGGCCCGATTTGCACCGAGTTTCGTAAGGCAACCAAACGGTCCCAAATGCACCCAAATAGTACGAAACGCACCAAAACATCAGTTTAGGGTCCAATGGGTGGATCGGGTGCCTTCGCGTGAAAAATTCCGATGCGACCTCGTGGCACGAACTTTTTCACTAGTTCGGCTTTTTGCACCGAGTTCCATAGGGCAACCCAAACATTCCCAAATGCACCCAAATAGCAAAACACAAAACGTCAGTTTAGGGTCCAATGGTTGAGTCGGTGCCTTCATCGCGAAAAATTCCGATACGACTTCGTGGCACGAACTTTTGCACTAGTTCGGCCCGTTTTGCACCAAGTTCCGTAAGGCAACCAACGGTCTCAAATGCACCCAAATAGTAAGGAACGCACAAAATCAGTTTAGGTCCTATAAGGTGGATCGTGTGCGTCGTTGCGAAAAATTCCGAAGCGATTTTCGTGGCACGAACTTTTGTACTAGTTCGGCCCGTTTTGCACCGAGTTTCGTAAGGCACCAAACGGTCCCAATGCACCCAAATATGAAACGCACCAAAACGTCAGTATTAGGGTCCAATGCGGTGGATCGGGTGCGTTCGTTGCGAAAAATTCCGACGCGACTTCGTGGCACGAACTTTTGCACTAGTTCGGCCTTTTGCACCGAGTTTCGTAAGGCACCAAACGGTCCCATGCACCCAAATAGTATGAAACGCACCAAAACGTCAGTTTAGGGTCCATGGGTGGATCGGGTTCGTTCGTTGCGAAAAATTCCGAACGCGACTTCGTGGCACGAACTTTTGCACTAGTTTGGCCCATTTTGCACCGAGTTTCGTAAGGCAACCGAACGGTCCCAATGCACCCAAATTATGAAACGCACAAAATCTTTTAGGTCCAATGGGTGGGTGCGTTCGTTGAGAAAAATTCACGCGACTGGCACGAACTTTTGCACTAGTTCGGCCCTTTTGCACCGAGTTTCGTAAGGCAACCAAACGGTCCCAAATGCACCCAAATAGTACAAAACGCACCAAAATGTCTGTTTAGGGTCCAATGGGGTGGATCGGTGCGTTCGTTGCGAAAATTTGATGCGACTTCGTGGCACGAACTTTTGCACTAGTTCGGCCCGTTTGCACAAGTTTCGTAAGGCAACCAAACGGTCCCAAATGCACCCAAATAGTACGAAACGCACCAAAACGTCAGTTGAGGGTCCAATGGGTGGATCGGTGCGTTCGTCACAAAAATTCCGACGATTTCGTGGCACGAACTTTTGCACTAGTTCGGCCCTTTGCACCGAGTTTCCGTAAGGCAACCAAACGGTCCCAAATGCACCCAAATAGTACAAACGCACCAAAACGTCAGTTTAGGGTCCAATGGGGTGGATCGGGTGCGTTTCGTTGCGAAAATTCCGACGTGACTTCGTGGCACGAACTTTTGCACTAGTTCGGCCCGTTTTGCACCGAGTTCGTAAGGCAACCAAACGGTCCCAAATGCACCCAAATAGTACGAAACGCACCAAAACATCAGTTTAGGGTCCAATGGGTGGATCGGGTGCCTTCGTGTGAAAAATTCCGACGACTCATGGCACGAACTTTTTCACTAGTTCGGCCCGTTTTTGCACCGAGTTCCGTAAGGCAACCAAACTTCCCAAATGCACCCAAATAGTACGAACGCACCAAAACGTCAGTTTAGGGTCCAATGGGGTGGATCGGGCCTTCGTTGCGAAAAATTCCGACGACTTCGTGGCACGAACTTTTGCACTAGTTCGGCCCGTTTTGCACCGAGTTCCGTAAGGCAACCAAACGGTCCCAATGCACCCAAATAGTAAGAACGCACAAAACATTAGTTTAGGGTCCAATGGGGATCGGGTGCGTTCGTTGCGAAAATTCCGAAGCGATTTCGTGGCACGAACTTTTGCACTAGTTCGGCCCATTTTGCACCGAGTTTCGTAAGGCAACCAAACGGTCCCAATGCACCCAAATAGTATGAAAGGCACCAAAACGTCAGTTAGGGTCCAATGGGGTGGATCGGTGCGTTCGTTGCGAAAAATTCCGACGAACTTCGTGGCACGAACTTTGCACTAGTTCGGCCCGTTTTGCACCGAGTTCCGTAAGGCACCAAACGTCCCAAATGCACCCAATAGTACGAAACGCACCAAACGTCAGTATAGGGTCCAATGGGGTGGATCGGGTGCGTTCGTTGCGAAAAATTCCGACGACTTCGTGGCACGAACTTTTGCACTATTTCGGCCTTTTTGCACCGAGTTTCCGTAAGGCACCAAACGGTCCCAAATGCACCCAAATAGTACGAAACGCACCAAATTAGTTAGGGTCCAATGGGGTGGGTCGGGTGCCTTGCGAAAAATTCCGCGACTTCGTGGCACGAACTTTTGCACTAGTTCGGCCCTTTTGCACCGAGTTTCGTAAGGCAACCAACGTCCCAAATGCACCCAAATAGTATGAAACGCACCAAAACAGTTTAGGGTCCAATGTGGATCGGGTGCGTTCCTTGCAAAAATTCCGACGCGACTTCGTGGCACGAACTTTTGCACTAGTTCGGCCCGTTTTGCACCGAGTTCCGTAAGGCCAAACGGTCCCAAATGCACCCAAATAGTACGAAACGCCAAAACGTCAGTATAGGGTCCATGGGCGGATCGGGTGTGTTCGTTGCGAAAAATTCCGAAGCGACTTTCGTGGCACGAACTTTTGCACTATTTCGGCCCATTTTGCACCGAGTTTCATAAGGCCACCAAACGGTTCCCAATGCACCCAAATAGTATGAAACACCAAAATTTTTAGTTTAGGGTCCAATGGGGTGGATCGGGTGCGTTCTTGCGAAAAATTCCTACGCGACTTCGTGGCACGAACTTTTGCACTAGTCGGCCCATTTTGCACCAAGTTTCGTAAGGCAACCAAACGGTCCCAAATGCACCCAAATAGTAGAAACGCACCAAAACGTTAGTTTAGGGTCCAATGTGGTGGATGGGTGCGTTCCTTGCGAAAAATTCCGAAGCGACTTCGTGGCACGAACTTTTGCACTAGTTCGGCCCATTTTGCACGAGTTCCGTAGGCAACCGAACGGTCCCAAATGCACGCAAATAGTACAAACGCACCAAAATGTCGTAGGGTCCAATGGGTGGTCGGTGCCTTCATCGCGAAAAATTCCGACGACTTCGTGGCACGAACTTTTGCACTAGTTCGGCCTTTTTTGCACCAAGTTCCGTAAGGCAACCAACGGTCTCAAATGCACCCAATAGTAGAAACACCAAAACATCAGTTTAGGGTCCTATAAGGTGGATCGTGTGCGTTCGTTGTGAAAAATTCCGAAGCGATTTCGTGGCACGAACTTTTGCACTAGTTCGGCCCGTTTTGCACGAGTTTCGTAAGGCAACCAAACGGTCCCAAATGCACCCAAATAGTATGAAACGCACCAAAACGTCAGTTTAGGGTCCATTGCGGTGGATCGGGTGCGTTCGTTGCGAAAAATTCCGACGCGACTTCGTGGCACGAACTTTTGCACTAGTTCGGCCGTTTTGCACCGAGTTCCGTAAGGCAACCAACGTCCAAAATGCACCCAAATAGTACAAAACGCACCAAAACATTAGTTTAGAGTCCAATGGGGTGGATCGGGTGCCTGAAACATTCTGACGTGACTTCGTGGCACGAACTTTTGCACTAGTTCGGCCCGTTTTGCACCGAGTTCCGTAAGGCAACCAAACGGTCCCAAATGCACCCAAATAACAAACACACCAAAATGTCTGTTTAGGATCCAATGGGGTGGATCGGGTGCGTTCGTTGCGAAAATTCCGACGTGACTCGTGGCACGAACTTTTGCACTAGTTCGGCCCTTTGCACCGAGTTTCGTAAGGCACCAAACGGTCCCAAATGCACCCAAAGTACGAAAGCACCAAAACGTCAGTTGAGGGTCCAATGGGGTGGATCGGGTGCATTCGTCGCAAAAAATTCCGAAGCGATTTTCGTGGCACGAACTTTTGCACTAGTTCGGCCCGTTTTGCACCAGTTCCGTAAGGCAACCAACGGTCCCAAATGCACCCAAATAGTAAAAACACCAAAACGTTAGTTTAGGGTCCAATGGGGTGGATCGGTGTGTTCGTTGCGAAAAATTCCGACATGACTTCGTGGCACGAACTTTTGCACTAGTTCGGCCCGTTTGCACCGAGTTTCGTAAGGCAACCAAACGTCCCAAATGCACCCAAATAGTACGAAACGCACCAAAACAGGTTTAGGGTCCAAAGGGGTGGATCGGGTGCTTCGTCGTGAAAAATTCCGAGCGACCTCATGCACGAACTTTTGCACTAGTTTCGGCCCGTTTTGCACCGAGTTCCATAGGCACCCAAACATTCCCAAATGCACCCAAATAGTACGAAACGCACCAAAACGTCAGTTTAGGGTCCAATGGGTGGAGTCGGGTGCCTTCATCGCGAAAATTCCGACTTCGTGGCACGAACTTTTGCACTAGTTCGGCCCGTTTGCACCAAGTTCCGTAAGGCAACCAAACGGTCTCAAATGCACCCAAATAGTAACGCACAAAATCAGTTTAGGGTCCTAATGGTGGATCGTGTGTTCGTTGTGAAAAATTCCGAAGCGATTCGTGGCACGAACTTTTGCACTAGTTCGGCCCATTTTGCACCGAGTTTCGTAAGGCACCAAACGGTCCCTGCACCCAAATATGAACACCAAAACGTCAGTTTGGGTCCAATGCGGTGGATCGGTGCGTTCCTTGCGAAAAATTCCGACGCTTCGTGGCACGAACTTTTGCACTAGTTCGGCCCGTTTTGCACCGAGTTCGTAAGGCAACCAAACGGTCCCAAATGCACCCAAATAGTATGAAACGCACCAAAACGTCAGTTTAGGGTCCATGGGTGGATCGGGTGCGTTCGTTGCGAAAAATTCCGAAGCGACTTCGTGGCACGAACTTTTGCACTAGTTCGGCCCATTTTGCACCGAGTTCCGTAAGGCAACCGAACGGTCCCAAATGCACCAAATAGTACAAACGCACCAAAATGTCTTAGGGTCCAATGGGTTGGATCGGGTGCGTTCGTTGCGAAAAATTCCGCGACTTCGTGGCACGAACTTTTGCACTAGTTCGGCCCTTTGCACCAGTTTCGTAAGGCAACCAAACGGTCCCAAATGCACCCAAATAGTAAAAACGCACCAAAACAGTTTAGGGTCCAATGGGGTGGATCGGTGCGTTCGTTGCGAAAAATTCCGAAGCGACTTCGTGGCACGAACTTTTGCACTAGTTCGGCCGTTTTGCACCGAGTTTCGTAAGGCAACCAAACGGTCCCATGCACCCAAATAGTACGAAACACCAAAACGTCAGTTTAGGGTCCAATGGGGGTGATCGGTGCGTTCGTTGCAAAAAATTCCGACGATTTCGTGGCACGAACTTTTGCACTAGTTCGGCCCGTTTTGCACCGAGTTCCGTAAGCAACCAAGGGTCCAATGCACCAAATAGTAAACGCACCAAAACATTAGTTTAGGGTCCAATGGGGTGGATCGGGTGCGTTCGTTGCGAAAAATTCCGACGTGACTTCGTGGCACGAACTTTTGCACTAGTTCGGCCCGTTTTGCACCGAGTTCGTAAGGCAACCAAACGGTCCCAAATGCACCCAAATAGTACAAACGCACCAAAATCAGTTTAGGTCCAATGGGGTGGATCGGGTGCGTCGTGAAAAATTCCGACGACTCGTGGCACGAACTTTTGACTAGTTCGGCCCGTTTGCACCGAGTTCCGTAAGGCAACCAAACTCCCAAATGCACCCAAATAGTACGAAACGCACCAAAACGTCAGTTTAGGGTCCAATGGGTGGATCGGGTGCCTTCGTCGCGAAATCCGAACACTTCGTGGCACGAACTTTTGCACTAGTTCGGCCCGTTTTGCACCAGTTCCGTAAGGCCAAACGGTCCCAATGCACCCAAATAGTACGAACACAAAAAATTAGTTTAGGGTCCAATGGGGTGGATCGTGTGCGTTCGTTGCGAAAAATTCCGAAGCGATTTCGTGGCACGAACTTTTGCACTAGTTCGGCCCATTTTGCACCGAGTTTCGTAAGGCAACCAAACGTCCCAAATGCACCCAAATAGTACGAAACGCACCAAAACAGTTAGGGTCCATGGGGTGGATCGGGTGCGTCGTGCGAAAAATTCCGAGCGACTTCGTGGCACGAACTTTGCACTAGTTCGGCCCGTTTTCACCGAGTTCCGTATGGCAACCAATTCCAAATGCACCCAAATAGTACAAAAACTGCACCAAAACGTCAGTATAGGGGTCCAATGTGGTGGAATGCGGGTGCGTGCCTCCTTGCGAAAACTTCCGAAGCGACTTTCGTGCACGAACTTTTGCACTATTTAGCCTATGTTGCAACCGAGTTTCATAAGGCCACCAAACGGTTCCAATGCACACCAAAATAGTAACGAAACGCACCAAAATTTTTAGTTTAGGGGTCCAATGGGGTGGGTCGGGTGCGTTCGCTTGCGAAAAAATTCCTACGCGACTTCGTGGCAAGCGAACTTTTGCACTAAGTCGGCCCATTTGCAACCAAGTTTCGTAAGGTCAACCGAACTGTCCCAAATGCACCTAAATAATAGGAAACGCAGCAAAACGTCAGTGTAGGGTCGCGAATGTATTAAGTGGACATACAAAGGTGCGTTCCTTGCAAAAAATTCCGACGCGAATTCGTGGCACGAACTTTTGCACTTGTTCGGACCCGTTTTGCACCGAGTTCCGTATGGCAACCAAACGGACCCAAATGCACCCAAATAGTACGAAACGCACCAAAACGTCAGTATAGGGTCCAATGGGGCGGATCGGGTGTGTTCCTTGCGAAAATTCCGAAGCGACTTTCGTGGCACGAACTTTTGCACTATTTCGGCCAATTTTGCACCGAGTTTCATAAGGCCACCAAACGGTTCCAAATGCACCAAAATAGTATGAAACACACCAAAATTTTTAGTTTAGGGTCCAATGGGGTGGGTCGGGTGCGTTCCTTGCGAAAAATTCCTACGCGACTTCGTGGCACGAACTTTTGCACTAGATCGGCCCATTTTGCACCAAGTTTCGTAAGGCAACCGAACGGTCCCCAAATGCACCCAAATAGTATGAAACGCACCAAAACGTTAGTTTAGGGTCCAATGTGGTGGATTGGGTGCGTTCCTTGCGAAAAATTCTGAAGCAACTTCGTGGCACAAACTTTTGCACTAGTTCGGCCCATTTTGCATCGAGTTCCGTCAGGCAACCGAACGGTCCCAAATGCACGCAAATAGTACAAAACGCACCAAAATGTCTGATAGGGGTCCAATGGGTTGAGTCAGGTGCCTTCATCGCGAAATATTCCGATACGACTTCGTGGCACGAACTTTTGCACTAGTTCGGCCCTTTTTGCACCAAGTTCCGTAAGGCAACCAAACGGTCTCAAATGCACCCAAATAGTAAGGAACGCACTAAAACATCAGTTTAGGGTCCTATAAGGTGGATCGTGTGCGTTCGTTGTGAAAAATTCCGAAGCGATTTCGTGGCACGAACTTTTGCACTAGTTCGGCCCGTTTTGCACCGAGTTTCGTAAGGCTACCAAACGGTCCCAGATGCACCCAAATAGTATGAAACGCACCAAAACGTCAGTGTAGGGTCCATTGCGGTGGATCGGGTGCGTTCGTTGCGAAAAATTCCGACGCGACTTCGTGGCACGAACTTTTGCACTTGTTCGGCCCGTTTTGCACCGAGTTCCGTAAGACAACCAAATGTGCCAAATGCACCCAAATAGTACAAAACACACCAAACATTAGTTTAGAGTCCAATGGGGTGGATCGGGTGCATTCCTTGTGAAACATTCTGACGTGACTTCGTGGCACGAACTTTTGCACTAGTTCGACCCGTTTTGCACCGAGTTCCGTAAGGCAACCAAATGGTCCCAAATGCACCCAAATAGAACAAAAAGCACCAAAATGTCTGTTTAGGATCCAATGGGGTGGATCGGGTGCGTTCGTTGCGAAACATTCCGACGTGACTTCGTGTCACGAACTTTTGAACTAGTTCGGCCGCTTTGCACCGACTTTCGTAAGGCAACCAAACGGTCCCTACTGCACCCAAATAGTACGAAATGCACCAAAACGTCAGTTGAGGGTCCAATGGGGTGGATCGGGTGCATTCGTCGCAAAAACATCCGAAGCAATTTCGTGGCACGAACTTTTGCACTAGTTCGGCCCATTTTGCACTCAGTTCCGTAAGGCAACCGAACGGTCCCTAATGCACCGAAATAGTACGAAACACACCAAAACGTTAGTTTAGGGTCCAATGGGGTGGATCGGTGTGTTCGTTGCGAAAAATTCCGACATGACTTCGTGGCACGAACTTTTGCACTAGTTCGGCCCGATTTGCACCGAGTTTCGTAACGCAACCAAACTGTCCCAAATGCACCCAAATAGTACGAAACGCACCAAAACATTGGTTTAGGGTCCAAAGGGGTGGATCGGGTGCCTTCGTCGTGAAAAATTCTGATGCGACCTCATGGCACGAACTTTTTCACTAGTTCGGCCCGTTTTGCACCGAGTTCCATAGGGCACCCAAACATTCCCAAATGCACCCAAATAGTACGAAACGCACCAAAACGTCAGTTCAGGGTCCAATGGGTTGAGTCAGGTGCCTTCATCGCGAAATATTCCGATACGACTTCGTGGCACGAACTTTTGCACTAGTTCGGCTCGTTTTGCACCAAGTTCCGTAAGGCAACCAGACGGTCTCAAATGCACCCAAATAGTAAGGATCGCACTAAAACATCAGTTTAGGGTCCTATAAGGTGGATCGTGTGCGTTCGTTGTGAAAAATTCCGAAGCGATTTCGTGGCACGAACTTTTGCACTAGTTCGGCCCATTTTGCACCAAGTTTCGTAAAGCTACCAAACAGTCCCAGATGCACCCAAATAGTATGAAACACACCAAAACGTCAGTATAGGTTCCATTGCGGTGGATCGGGTGCGTTCGTTGCGAAAAATTCCGACGCGCCTTCGTGGCACGAACTTTTGCACTTGTTCGGCCCGTTTTGCACCGAGTTCTGTATGGCAACCAAACGGTCCCAAATGCACCCAAATAGTACAAAACGCACCAAAACGTCAGTATAGGGTCCAATGGGGCGGATCGGGTGCGTTCCTTGCGAAAAATTCCGAAGCGACTTTCGTGGCAAGAACTTTTGCACTATTTCGGCCCATTTTGCACCGAGTTTCATAAGGCCACCAAACGGTTCCAAATGCACCCAATAGTACGAAACACACCAAAATTTTTAGTTTAGGGTCCAATGGGGTGGGTCGGGTGCGTTCCTTGCGAAAAATTCCTACGCGACTTCGTGGCACGAACTTTTGCACTAGATCGGCCCATTCTGCACCAAGTTTCGTAAGGCAACCGAACGGTCCCAAATGCACCCAAATAGTATGAAACGCACCAAAACGTTAGTTTAGGGTCCAATGTGGTGGATTGGGTGCGTTCCTTGCGAAAAATTCTGAAGCAACTTCGTGGCACAAACTTTTGCACTAGTTCGGCCCATTTTGCATCGAGTTCCGTCAGGCAACCGAACGGTCCCAAATGCACGCAAATAGTACAAAACGCACCAAAATGTCTGATAGGGGTCCAATGGGTTGAGTCAGGTGCCTTCATCGCGAAATATTCCGATACGACTTCGTGGCACGAACTTTTGCACTAGTTCGGCCCTTTTTGCACCAAGTTCCGTAAGGCAACCAAACGGTCTCAAATGCACCCAAATAGTAAGGAACGCACTAAAACATCAGTTTAGGGTCCTATAAGGTGGATCGTGTGCGTTCGTTGTGAAAAATTCCGAAGCGATTCGTGGCACGAACTTTTGCACTAGTTCGGCCCGTTTTGCACCGAGTTTCGTAAGGCTACCAAACGGTCCCAGATGCACCCAAATAGTATGAAACGTACCAAAACGTCAGTGTAGGGTCCATTGCGGTGGATCGGGTGCGTTCGTTGCGAAAAATTCCGACGCGACTTCGTGGCACGAACTTTTGCACTTGTTCGGCCCGTTTTGCACCGAGTTCCGTAAGACAACCAAATGTGCCAAAATGCACCCAAATAGTACAAAACACACCAAAACATTAGTTTAGAGTCCAATGGGGTGGATCGGGTGCATTCCTTGTGAAACATTCTGACGTGACTTCGTGGCACGAACTTTTGCACTAGTTCGACCCGTTTTGCACCGAGTTCCGTAAGGCAACCAAACGGTCCCAAATGCACCCAAATAGAACAAAACGCACCAAAATGTCTGTTTAGGATCCAATGGGGTGGATCGGGTGCGTTCGTTGCGAAACATTCCGACGTGACTTCGTGTCACGAACTTTTGAACTAGTTCGGCCGCTTTGCACCGACTTTCGTAAGGCAACCAAACGGTCCCTACTGCACCCAAATAGTACGAAATGCACCAAAACGTCAGTTGAGGGTCCAATGGGGTGGATCGGGTGCATTCGTCGCAAAAAACATCCGAAGCAATTTCGTGGCACGAACTTTTGCACTAGTTCGGCCCATTTTGCACTCAGTTCCGTAAGGCAACCGAACGGTCCCTAATGCACCGAAATAGTACGAAACACACCAAAACGTTAGTTTAGGGTCCAATGGGGTGGATCGGTGTGTTCGTTGCGAAAAATTCCGACATGACTTCGTGGCACGAACTTTTGCACTAGTTCGGCCCGATTTGCACCGAGTTTCGTAACGCAACCAAACTGTCCCAAATGCACCCAATAGTACGAAACGCACCAAAACATTGGTTTAGGGTCCAAAGGGGTGGATCGGGTGCCTTCGTCGTGAAAAATTCTGATGCGACCTCATGGCACGAACTTTTTCACTAGTTCGGCCCGTTTTGCACCGAGTTCCATAGGGCACCCAAACATTCCCAAATGCACCCAAATAGTACGAAACGCACCAAAACGTCAGTTCAGGGTCCAATGGGTTGAGTCAGGTGCCTTCATCGCGAAATATTCCGATACGACTTCGTGGCACGAACTTTTGCACTAGTTCGGCTCGTTTTGCACCAAGTTCCGTAAGGCAACCAGACGGTCTCAAATGCACCCAAATAGTAAGGATCGCACTAAAACATCAGTTTAGGGTCCTATAAGGTGGATCGTGTGCGTTCGTTGTGAAAAATTCCGAAGCGATTTCGTGGCACGAACTTTTGCACTAGTTCGGCCCATTTTGCACCAAGTTTCGTAAAGCTACCAAACAGTCCCAGATGCACCCAAATAGTATGAAACACACCAAAACGTCAGTATAGGTTCCATTGCGGTGGATCGGGTGCGTTCGTTGCGAAAAATTCCGACGCGCCTTCGTGGCACGAACTTTTGCACTTGTTCGGCCCGTTTTGCACCGAGTTCTGTATGGCAACCAAACGGTCCCAAATGCACCCAAATAGTACAAAACGCACCAAAACGTCAGTATAGGGTCCAATGGGGCGGATCGGGTGCGTTCCTTGCGAAAAATTCCGAAGCGACTTTCGTGGCAAGAACTTTTGCACTATTTCGGCCCATTTTGCACCGAGTTTCATAAGGCCACCCAAACGGTTCCAAATGCACCCAAATAGTACGAAACACACCAAAATTTTTAGTTTAGGGTCCAATGGGGTGGGTCGGGTGCGTTCCTTGCGAAAAATTCCTACGCGACTTCGTGGCACGAACTTTTGCACTAGATCGGCCCATTCTGCACCAAGTTTCGTAAGGCAACCGAACGGTCCCAAATGCACCCAAATAGTATGAAACGCACCAAAACGTTAGTTTAGGGTCCAATGTGGTGGATTGGGTGCGTTCCTTGCGAAAAATTCTGAAGCAACTTCGTGGCACAAACTTTTGCACTAGTTCGGCCCATTTTGCATCGAGTTCCGTCAGGCAACCGAACGGTCCCAAATGCACGCAAATAGTACAAAACGCACCAAAATGTCTGATAGGGGTCCAATGGGTTGAGTCAGGTGCCTTCATCGCGAAATATTCCGATACGACTTCGTGGCACGAACTTTTGCACTAGTTCGGCCCTTTTTGCACCAAGTTCCGTAAGGCAACCAAACGGTCTCAAATGCACCCAAATAGTAAGGAACGCACTAAAACATCAGTTTAGGGTCCTATAAGGTGGATCGTGTGCGTTCGTTGTGAAAAATTCCGAAGCGATTTCGTGGCACGAACTTTTGCACTAGTTCGGCCCGTTTTGCACCGAGTTTCGTAAGGCTACCAAACGGTCCCAGATGCACCCAAATAGTATGAAACGCACCAAAACGTCAGTGTAGGGTCCATTGCGGTGGATCGGGTGCGTTCGTTGCGAAAAATTCCGACGCGACTTCGTGGCACGAACTTTTGCACTTGTTCGGCCCGTTTTGCACCGAGTTCCGTAAGACAACCAAATGTGCCAAAATGCACCCAAATAGTACAAAACACACCAAAACATTAGTTTAGAGTCCAATGGGGTGGATCGGGTGCATTCCTTGTGAAACATTCTGACGTGACTTCGTGGCACGAACTTTTGCACTAGTTCGACCCGTTTTGCACCGAGTTCCGTAAGGCAACCAAACGGTCCCAAATGCACCCAAATAGAACAAAACGCACCAAAATGTCTGTTTAGGATCCAATGGGGTGGATCGGGTGCGTTCGTTGCGAAACATTCCGACGTGACTTCGTGTCACGAACTTTTGAACTAGTTCGGCCGCTTTGCACCGACTTTCGTAAGGCAACCAAACGGTCCCTACTGCACCCAAATAGTACGAAATGCACCAAAACGTCAGTTGAGGGTCCAATGGGGTGGATCGGGTGCATTCGTCGCAAAAACATCCGAAGCAATTTCGTGGCACGAACTTTTGCACTAGTTCGGCCCATTTTGCACTCAGTTCCGTAAGGCAACCGAACGGTCCCTAATGCACCGAAATAGTACGAAACACACCAAAACGTTAGTTTAGGGTCCAATGGGGTGGATCGGTGTGTTCGTTGCGAAAAATTCCGACATGACTTCGTGGCACGAACTTTTGCACTAGTTCGGCCCGATTTGCACCGAGTTTCGTAACGCAACCAAACTGTCCCAAATGCACCCAAATAGTACGAAACGCACCAAAACATTGGTTTAGGGTCCAAAGGGGTGGATCGGGTGCCTTCGTCGTGAAAAATTCTGATGCGACCTCATGGCACGAACTTTTTCACTAGTTCGGCCCGTTTTGCACCGAGTTCCATAGGGCACCCAAACATTCCCAAATGCACCCAAATAGTACGAAACGCACCAAAACGTCAGTTCAGGGTCCAATGGGTTGAGTCAGGTGCCTTCATCGCGAAATATTCCGATACGACTTCGTGGCACGAACTTTTGCACTAGTTCGGCTCGTTTTGCACCAAGTTCCGTAAGGCAACCAGACGGTCTCAAATGCACCCAAATAGTAAGGATCGCACTAAAACATCAGTTTAGGGTCCTATAAGGTGGATCGTGTGCGTTCGTTGTGAAAAATTCCGAAGCGATTTCGTGGCACGAACTTTTGCACTAGTTCGGCCCATTTTGCACCAAGTTTCGTAAAGCTACCAAACAGTCCCAGATGCACCCAAATAGTATGAAACACACCAAAACGTCAGTATAGGTTCCATTGCGGTGGATCGGGTGCGTTCGTTGCGAAAAATTCCGACGCGCCTTCGTGGCACGAACTTTTGCACTTGTTCGGCCCGTTTTGCACCGAGTTCTGTATGGCAACCAAACGGTCCCAAATGCACCCAAATAGTACAAAACGCACCAAAACGTCAGTATAGGGTCCAATGGGGCGGATCGGGTGCGTTCCTTGCGAAAAATTCCGAAGCGACTTTCGTGGCAAGAACTTTTGCACTATTTCGGCCCATTTTGCACCGAGTTTCATAAGGCCACCAAACGGTTCCAAATGCACCCAAATAGTACGAAACACACCAAAATTTTTAGTTTAGGGTCCAATGGGGTGGGTCGGGTGCGTTCCTTGCGAAAAATTCCTACGCGACTTCGTGGCACGAACTTTTGCACTAGATCGGCCCATTCTGCACCAAGTTTCGTAAGGCAACCGAACGGTCCCAAATGCACCCAAATAGTATGAAACGCACCAAAACGTCAGTTTGGGGTCCAATGTGGTGGATCGGGTGCGTTCCTTGCGAAAAATTCCGACACGACTTCGTGGCTCAAACTTTTGCACTAGTTCGGCCCATTTTGCATCGAGTTCCGTAAGGCAACCGGAACGGTCCCAAATGCACGCAAATAGTACGAAACGCACCAAAACGTCAGTTCAGGGTCCAATGGGTTGAGTCAGGTGCCTACATCGCGAAATATTCCGATACGACTTCGTGGCACGAACTTTTGCACTAGTTCGGCCCTTTTTGCACCAAGTTCCGTAAGGCAACCAAACGGTCTCAAATGCACCCAAATAGTAAGGAACGCACTAAAACATCAGTTTAGGGTCCTATAAGGTAGATCGTGTGCGTTCGTTGTGAAAAACTCCGAAGCGATTTCGTGGCACGAACATTTTGCACTAGTTCGGCCCGTTTTGCACCGAGTTTCGTAAGGCTACCGAACAGTCCCAGATGCACCCAAATAGTATGAAACGCACCAAAACGTCAGTGTAGGGTCCATTGCGGTGGATCGGGTGCGTTCGTTGCGAAACATTTTGACGCGACTTCGTGGCACGAACTTTTGCACTTGTTCGGCCCGTTTTGCACCGAGTTCCGTAAGACAACCAAATGTGCCCAAAATGCAACCAAATAGTACAAAACACACCAAAACGTTAGTTTAGAGTCCAATGGGGTGGATCGGGTGCATTCCTTGTGAAACATTCTGACGTGACTTCGTGGCACGAACTTTTGCACTAGTTCGACCCATTTTGCACCGAGTTCCGTAAGGCAACCAAACGGTCCCAAATGCACCCAAATAGAACAAAACGCACCAAAATGTCTGTTTAGGATCCAATGGGGTGGATCGGGTGCGTTCGTTGCGAAACATTTTGACGTGACTACGTGGCACGAACTTTTGAACTAGTTCGGCCGCTTTGCACCAACTTTCGTAAGGCAACCAAACGGTCCCTACTGCACCCAAATAGTACGAAATGTACCAAAACGTCAGTTGAGGGTCCAATGGGGTGGATCTGGTGCATTCGTCGCAAAAAATTCCGAAGCGATTTCGTGGCACGAACTTTTGCACTAGTTCGGCCCATTTTGCACTGAGTTCCGTAAGGCAACCGAACGGTCCCTAATGCACCGAAATAGTACGAAACGCACCAAAACGTTAGTTTAGGGTCCAATGGGGTGGATCGGGTGTGTTCGTTGAGAAAAATTCCGACGTGACTTCGTGGCACGAACTTTTGCACTAGTTCGGCCCGATTTGCTCCGAGTTTCGTATGGCAACCAAACGGTCCCAAATGCACCCAAATAGTACGAAACGCACCAAAACATCAGTTTAGGGTCCAATGGGGTGGATCGGGTGCCTTCGTCGTGAAAAATTCTGATGCGACCTCATGGCACGAACTTTTTCACTAGTTCGGCCCGTTTTGCACCGAGTTCCATAGGGCATCCAAACGTTCCCAAATGCACCCAAATAGTACGAAACGCACCAAAACGTCAGTTCAGGGTCTAATGGGTTGAGTCAGGTGCCTCATCGCGAAATATTCCGATACGACTTCGTGGCACGAACTTTTGCACTAGTTCGGCCCGTTTTGCACCAAATTCCGTAAGGCAACCAAACGGTCTCAAATGCACCCAAATAGTAAGGAACGCACTAAAACATCAGTTTAGGGTCCTATAAGGTGTATCGTGTGCGTTCGTTGTGAAAAATTCCGAAGCGATTTCATGGCACGAACTTTTGCACTAGTTCGGCCCTTTTTTGCACCGAGTTTCGTAAGGCTACCAAACGGTCCCAGATGCACCCAAATAGTATGAAACGCTCCAAAACGTCAGTATAGGGTCCATTGCGGTGGATCGGGTGCGTTCGTTGCGAAAAATTCTGACGCGAATTTGTGGCACGAAACTTTTGCACTTGTTCGGCCCGTTTTTGCACCGAGTTCCATATGGCAACCAAACGGTCCCAAATGCACCCAAATTGTACGAACGCAACAAAACCGTCAGTATAGGGTCCAATGGGGCGGATCGGGTGCCTTCGTCGTGAAAAATTCTGATGCGACCTCATGGCACGAACTTTTTCACTAGTTCGGCCCGTTTTGCACCGAGTTCCATAGGGCACCCAAACATTCCCAAATGCACCCAAATAGTACGAAACACACCAAAACATCAGTTCAGGGTCCAATGGGTTGAGTCAGGTGCCTTCATCGCGAAATATTCCGATACGACTTCGTGGCACAAACTTTTGCACTAGTTCGGCCCGTTTTGCACCAAGTTCCGTAAGGCAACCAAACGGTCTCAAATGCACCCAAATAGTAAGGAAACACACTAAATCATCAGTTTAGGGTCCTATAAGGTGGATCGTGTGCGTTTGTTATGAAAAATTCCGAAGCGATTT
Source organism: Panicum virgatum (assembly GCF_016808335.1). Taxonomy (NCBI): domain Eukaryota; kingdom Viridiplantae; phylum Streptophyta; class Magnoliopsida; order Poales; family Poaceae; genus Panicum; species Panicum virgatum. The sequence continues at coordinate 17,799 of NW_024376789.1, forward strand.
CGTGGCACGAACTTTTGCACTAGTTTCGGCCCGTTTTGCACCGAGTTTCGTAAGGCAACCGAACGGTCCCAAATGCACGCAAATAGTACTAAACGCACCAAAACGTCAGTATACGGTCCATTGCGGTGGATCGGGTGCGTTCGTTGCGAAAAATTCCGACGCGACTTCGTGGCACGAACTTTTGCACTTGTTCGGCCCGTTTTGCACCGAGTTCCGTATGGCAACCAAACGGTCCCAACTGCACCCAAATAGTACGAAACTAACCAAGACGTTAGTATAGGGTCCAATGGGGCGGATCGGGTGCGTTTCTTGCAAAAATTCCGAAGCGACTTTCGTGGCACGAACTTTTGCACTATTTCGGCCCATTTTGCACCGAGTTTCATAAGGCCACCAAACGGTTCCAAATGCACCCAAATAGTACGAAACGCACCAAAATTTTTAGTTTAGGGGTCCAATGGGGTGGGTCGGGTACGTTCCTTGCGATAAATTCCTACGCGACTTCGTTGCACGAACTTTTGCACTAGATCGGCCCATTTTGCACCAAGTTTCGTAAGGCAACCGAACTATCCCAAATGCACCCAAATAGTATGAAACGCAGCAAAACGTCAGTTTAGGGTCCAATGTAGTGGATCGGGTGTGTTCCTTGCGAAAAATTCCGACGCGACTTCGTGGCACGAAACTTTTGCACTAGTTCGGCCCATTTGCATCGAGTTCCGTAAGGCAACCGAACGGTCCCCAAATGCACGCAAATAGTATGAAACACACCAAAACGTCAGTTTAGGGTCCAACGGGGTGGATCAGGTGCCTTCGTAGCGAAAATTCCGATGCGACTTTGTGGCACGAACTTTGCACTAGTTCGGCCCATTTTGCACTGAGTTCCGTAAGGCAACCGAACGGTCCCAAATGCACCCAAATTGTACGAAACGCACCAAAACGTCAGTATAGGGTCCAATGGGGCGGATCGGGTGTGTTCCTTGCGAAAAATTCCGAAGCGACTTCGTGGCACGAACTTTTGCACTATTTCGGCCTATTTTGCACCGAGTTTCATAAGGCCACCAAACGGTTTCCAAATGCACCCAAAATAGTATGAAACGCACCAAAATTTTTAGTTTAGGGTCCAATGGGCTGTGGTCGGGTGCCTCCTTGCGAAAAATTCCTACGCGACTCATGGCACGAACTTTTGCACTAGATCAGCCCATTTTGCACCAAGTTTCGTAAGGCAACCGAACGGTCCCAAATGCACCCAAATAGTATGAAACACACCAAAACGTCAGTTTAGGGTCCAATGTGGTGGATCGGGTGCGTTCCTTGCGAAAAATTCCGACGCGACTTTGTGGCACAAACTTTTGCACTAGTTCGGCCATTTTGCATCGAGTTCCGTAACGCAACTGAACGGTCCCAAATGCACACAAATATTACGAAACGCACCAAACGTCAGTTCAGGGTCCAATGGGGTGGATCGGGTGCCTTCGTCGTGAAAAATTCTGATGCGACCTCATGGCACGAACTTTTTCACTAGTTCGGCCCGTTTTGCACCGAGTTCCATAGGGCACCCAAACATTCCCAAATGCACCCAAATAGTACGAAACACACCAAACATCAGTTCAGGGTCCAATGGGTTGAGTCAGGTGCCTTCATCGCGAAATATTCCGATACGACTTCGTGGCACGAACTTTTTGCACTAGTTCGGCCCGTTTTCCACCAAGTTCCGTAAGGCAACCAAACGGTCTCAATGCACCCAAATAGTAAGGAACACACTAAATCATCAGTTTAGGGTCCTATAAGGTGGATCGTGTGCATTCGTTGTGAAAAATTCCGAAGCAATTTCGTGGCATGAACTTTTGCACTAGTTCGGCCGTTTTGCACCGAGTTTCGGAAGGCAACCGAACGGTCCCAAATGCACGCAAATAGTACTAAACGCACCAAAACGTCAGTATACGGTCCATTGCGGTGGATCGGGTGCGTTCGTTGCGAAAAATTCCGACGCGACTTCGTAGCATGAAGTTTTGCACTAGTTCGGCCCGTTTGCACCAAGTTCCGTAAGGCAACCAAACGGTCTCTCAAATGCACCCAAATAGTAAGGAACGCACTAAAACATCAGTTTAGGGTCCTATAAGGTGGATCCTGTGCGTTCGTTGTGAAAAATTCCGAAGCGAGCGATTTCGTGGCACGAACTTTTGCACTAGTTCGGCCCGTTTTGCACCGAGTTTCGTAAGGCTACCAAATGGTCCCAAGATGCACCCAAATAGTATGAAACGCACCAAAACGTCAGTATACGGCCCATTGCGGTGGATTGGGTGCGTTCGTTGCGAAAAATTCTGACGCGACTACGTGGCACGAACTTTTTGCACTTGTTCGGCCCGTTTTGCACCGAGTTCCGTATGGCCAACCAACCGGTCCCAACTGCACCAAATAGTCCGAAACTAACCAAAACGTTAGTATAGGGTCCAATGGGGCGGATCGGGTGTGTTTCTTGCAAAAAATTTCGAAGCGACTTCGTGGCACGAACTTTTGCACTATTTCGGCCCATTTTGCACCGAGTTTCATAAGGCCACCAAAACGGTTCCAAATGCACCCAAATAGTACGAAACGCACCAAAATTTTTAGTTTAGGGTCCAATGGGGTGGGTCGGGTGCGTTCCTTGCGAAAAATTCCTACGCGACTTCGTGGCACGAACTTTTGCACTAGATCGGCCCATTTTGCACCAAGTTTCGTAAGGCAACCGAACTGTCCCCAAATGCACCCAAATAGTATGAAACGCAGCAAAACGTCAGTTTAGGGTCCAATGTATTGGAGCGGGTGCGTTCCTTGCGAAAAATTCCGACGTGACTTCGTGGCACGAACTTTTGCACTAGTTCGGCCCCATTTTGCATCGAGTTCCGTAAGGCAACCGAACGGTCCCAAATTCACACAAATAGTATGAAACACACCAAAACGTCAGGTTTAGGGTCCAACGGGGTGGATCAGGTGCCTTCGTCGCGAAAAAATTCCGATGCGGACTTTGTGGCACGACCTTTTGCACTAGTTCGGCCCGTTTTGCACCAAGTTCGTAAGGCAACCAAACGGTTCCCAAATGCACCCAAGTAGTACGAAACGACCAAAACGTTAGTTTAGGGTCCAATGGGGTGGATCGGGTGTGTTCGTTGCGAAAAATTCTGACGCGACTTCGTGGCACGAACTTTTGCACTAGTTCGGCCCGCTTTTGCACCGAGTTCCGTAAGGCAACCCAACGGTCCCAAATGACCCAAATAGTAAGAAATGCACCAAACGTTAGTTTAGGGTCCAATGGGGTGGATCGGGTGCCTTCGTCGCGAAAAATTCCGCGACTTCGTGGCACGAACTTTTGCACTAGTTCGGCCCATTTTGCACCAAGTTCCGTAAGGCAACCAAATGGTCTCAAATGCAACCCAAATAGTACGGAATGCACCAAAACATCAGTGTAGGGTTCCATGGTGGATCGGGTGCGTTCTTGCGAAAAAATCCGACGCGACTTCGTGGCACGAACTTTTGCACTAGTTCGGCCCATTTTGCACGAGTTTAGTAAGGCAACCGAACGTCCCAAATGCACGCAAATAGTACGAAAAACACCAAAATGTCAGTTTAGGGTCCAATGGGGTGGATCGGGTGCGTTCGTTGCGAAAAATTCCTAAGCGACTTTGTGGCACGAACTTTTGCACTAGTTCGGCCCGTTTTGCACCGAGTTTCATAAGGCAACCAAACGGTCCCAAATGCACCAAATAGTATGAAACACACAAAACGTCAGTTTAGGGTCCAATGGGGTGGATCGGGTGCGTTCGTGCGAAAAATTTCGCGACTTCGTGGCACGAACTTTTGCACTAGTTCGGCCCGTTTTGCACCGAGTTCCGTAAGACAACCAAATGTGCCAAATGCACCCAAATAGTACAAAACACACCAAAATGTTAGTTTAGAGTCCAATGGGTGGATCGGGTGCATTCCTTGTGAAACATTCTGATGACTTCGTGGCACGAACTTTTGCACTAGTTCGGCCCGTTTTGCACTGAGTTCCGTAAGGCAACCAAACGGTCCCAAATGCACCCAAATAGTAAAAACATACCAAAACAGTTTAGGGTCCAATGGGGTGATCGGGTGCGTTCTTGTGAAACATTCGACGCGACTTTGTGGCACGAACTTTTGCACTAGTTCGGCCCGTTTGCAGTTTGTAAGGCAACCAAACGGTCCCAAATGCACCCAAATAGTATGAAACGCACCAAAATTTTTAGTTCAGGGTCCAATGGGGTGGATCGGGTTCGTTCGTTGCGAAAAATTCCGACGCGACTTCGTGGCATGAATTTTGCACTAGTTCGGCCCGTTTTGCTCCGAGTTCGTAAGGCAACCAAAGTCCCAAATGCACCCAAATAGTACAAAACACAAAAAGGTCAGTTTAGGGTCCAATGGGCTGGATCGGTGCGTTCGTTGTGAAAAATTAGACGACTTCGTGGCACGACTTTTGCACTAGTTCGGCCGTTTTGCACCGAGTTTCGTAAGGCAACCAAACGGTCCCAAATGCACCCAAATAGTTTGAAATGCACCAAAACGTCATTTAGGGTCTAATGGGGTGGATCGCATGCGTTCGTTGTGAAAAT
>NW_024376790.1:0-22388 GCF_016808335.1 Panicum virgatum
GATTCATTTGGGATCGTTTCGTAACTGCATGAAAGTCGGTGCAAAACGGGGTGAACTAGTGCAATTATTGCAAAAGTTTGTGCCACGAAGTCACGTCGGGATTTTCGTAACGAACACAACCAATCCACTCCATTAGACCCTATACCAATGTTTTGGTGCATTTTATAGTATTTGGGTGCATTTGGGATCGTTTTGTAACTGCATGAAACTTGTTGCAAAACATACTGAACTGGTGTAATTAATGCAAAAGTTCGTGCCACAAAGTCGCATTGTAATTTTTCTCAACCAACGCACCCCATCCATCCCATTGGAGCCTAAAATAATGTTTCGGTCTGTTTCGTACTATTTGGGCGCATTTGGGATCGTTTCGTAACTGCATGAAACTTGTTGCAAAACATACTGTACAGGTGTAATTAATGCAAAAGTTCGTGCCACAAAGTCACGTTGGTATTTTTTTAGCAACAAATGCACCCAATCCACCCCACTGGACCCTAAACTAATGTTTCGGTGTGTTTCGAAGTATTTGGGTGCATTTCGGATCATTTCGTAAGTTCATGAAAGTTGGTGCAAAACATACTGAACTGGTGCAATTAATACAAAAGTTCGTGCCACAAAGTCAAGTTGTAATTTTTTGCAACGAACGCACCTGATCCACCCCATTGGACCCTAAACTAATGTTTCGGTGCATTTCGTAGTATTTGGGTGCATTTGGCATCGTTTCGTAAGTGCATGAAAGTTGCTGCAAAACATACTGAACTGGTGCAATTAATACAAAAGTTCGTGCCATGAAGTTGCGTTGTAATTTTTCGCAACAAACACACCTGATCCACCACATTGGACTCTAAACTCATGTTTTGGTGCGTTTCATAGTGTTTGGGTCCATTTGGGATCGTTTCGTAACTGCAGGGAACTCGATGCAAAACGGGGTGAACTGGTTGCAATTAATGTAAAAGTTGGTGCCGTGATGTCATGTCGGGATTTTTCGCAACAAACGCACCCAATCCACCCTATTGGACTCTAAACTAATGTTTCGGTCTGTTTCATAGTATTTTGGTGCATTTGGGATCGTTTCGGAACTGCATGAAACTTGATGCAAAACATTCTGAACTGGTGCAGTTAATACAAAAGTTCAACCCACGAAGTCACGTTGTAATTTTTTGCAACGAATGCACCTGATCCACCCCATTGGACCCAAAACTCTTGTTTTGGTGCGTTTCATAGTGTTTGGGTCCATTTGGGATCGTTTCGTAACTGCATGAAACTCGGTGCAAAACGGGGTGAACTGGTGCAATTAATGCAAAAGTTGATGCCGCGAAGTCACGAAGGGATTTTTCTCAATAAACACACCCAATCCACCCTGGTGGACCCTAAACAAATGTTTCAGTCTGTTTCACAGTATTTTGGTGCATTTGGGATCGTTTCGTAACTGCATGAATGTCGGTGCAAAACGGGGTGAACTAGTGCAATTATTGCAAAAGTTCGTGCCACGAAGTCACATCGGGATTTTTCGCAACGAAAACAACCAATCCACCCCATTGGACCCTATACCAATGTTTTGGTGCGTTTCGTAATATTTGGGTGCATTTGGGATCATTTCGTAACTGCATGAAACTTGTCGTAAAACCTACTGAACTGGTGCAATTAATGCAAAAGTTCGTGCTACGAAGTCGCATTGTAATTTTTCACAACCAATGCACCCCATCCACCCCATTGGACCCTAAACTATTGTTTCGGTCGGTTTTGTGTTATTTTTGTGCATTTGGGATCGTTTCTTAACCGCATTTAACATGTTGCAAAACATACTGCACAGGTGCAATAAATGCAAAAGTTCATGTCACGATGCCACGTTTGGATTTTTTGCAACGAACGCACCCAATCCACCCCATTGGACACTAAACTAATGTTTCGGTGCAATTCGTAGTATTTGGGTGCATTTGGTATTGTTTCATAAGTGCATGAAAGTTGGTGTAAAACATACTGAACTGGTGCAATTAATACAAAAGTTCGTGCCCCGAAGTCACGTTGTAATTTTCCGCAATCAACGCACCTGATTCACCCCATTGGACCGTAAACTCATGTTTTGGTGAGTTTCATAGTGTTTGGATTCATTTGGGATCGTTTCGTAACTGCATGAAAGTCGGTGCAAAACGGGGTGAACTAGTGCAATTATTGCAAAAGTTTGTGCCACGAAGTCACGTCGGGATTTTTCGTAACGAACACAATCAATCCACTCCATTAGACCCTATACCAATGTTTCGGTGCATTTATAGTATTTGGGTGCATTTGGGATCGTTTTGTAACTGCATGAAACTTGTTGCAAAACATACTGAACTGGTGTAATTAATGCAAAAGTTCGTGCCACAAAGTCACGTTGTAATTTTTCGCAACCAACGCACCCCATCCATCCCATTGGAGCCTAAACTAATGTTTCGGTCTGCTTCGTAGTATTTGGGTGCATTTGGGATCGTTTCGTAATTGCATGAAACTTGTTGCAAAACATACTATACAGGTGTAATTAATGCAAAAGTTCGTGCCACAAAGTCACGTTGGGATTTTTTAGCAACAAATGCGCCCAAAACACCCCATTGGACCCAAAACTAATGTTTCGGTCTGTTTTGTAGTATTTGGGTGCATTTCAGATCGTTTCGTAAGTGCATGAAAGTTGGTGCAAAACATACTGAACTGGTGCAATTAATACAAAAGTTCGTGCCACAAAGTCACGTTGTAATTTTTTGCAACGAATGCACCTGATCCACCCCATTGGACCCTAAACTAATGTTTTGTGCGTTTCGTAGTATTTGGGTGCAGTTCGGATCGTTTTGTAAGTGCATGAAAGTTGGTGCAAAACATACTGAACTGGTGCAATTAATACAAAAGTTCGTCCCACGAAGTCACGTTGTATTTTTTTGTAACGAACGCACCTGATGCACCCCATTGGACCTTAAACTCATGTTTTGGTGTGTTTCATAGTGTTTGGGTCTATTTGGGATCGTTTCGTAACTGCAGGAAACTCGATGCAAAACGGGGTGAACTGGTGCAATTAATGAAAAAGTTGGTGCCGTTATGTCACGTCGGGATTTTTCGCAACAAACACACCCAATCCACCCTGTTGGACTCTAAACTAATGTTTCGGTCTGTTTCATAGTATTTTGGTGCATTTGGGATCGTTTTGTAACTGCATGAAACTTGATGCAAAACATACTGAACTGGTGCAGTTAATACAAAAGTTCATCCCACGAAGTCACAATGGGATTTTTTCTCAACAAACACACCCAATCCACCCTGGTGGACCCTAAACAAATGTTTCAGTCTGTTTCACAGTATTTCGGTGCATTTGGGATCGTTTCGTAACTGCATGAATGTCGTTGCAAAATAGGGTGAACTAGTGCAATTATTGCAAAAGTTCGTGCCACGAAGTCACATCGGGATTTTTCGCAACGAAAACGACCAATCCACAACATTGGAGTCTATACCAATGTTTCGGTGCGTTTTATAGTATTTGGGTGCATTTGGGATCGTTTCGTAACTGCACGAAACTTGTTGCAAAACATACTGTACAGGTGTAATTAATGCAAAAGTTCGTGCCCCAAAGTCACATTGGGATTTTTTAGCAACAAATGCACCCAATCCACCCCATTGGACCCTAAACTAATGTTTCGGTTTGTTTCGTAGTATTTGGGTGCATTTCGGATCGTTTCGTAAGTGCATGAAAGTTGGTGCAAAACATACTGAACTGGTGCAATTAATACAAAAGTTCGTGCCACGAAGTCACGCTGTTATTTTTTGCAACGAATGCACCCAATCCATGCCATTGGACCCTAAACTAATGTTTTGGTGCGTTTCGTAGTATTTGGGGGCAGTTCGGATCGTTTCGTAAGTGCTTGAAAGTTGGTGCAAAACATACTGAACTAGTGCAATTAATACAAAAGTTCGTGCCACGAAGTCACATTGTAATTTTTCGCAACGAACGCAACTGATCCACCCCATTGGACCCTAAACTCATGTTTTGGTGTGTTTCATAGTGGTTGGGTCCATTTGGGATCGTTTCATAACTGCATGAAACTCAGTGCAAAACGGGGTGAACTTGTGCAATTAATACAAAAGTTGATGCCGCGAAGTCATGATGGGATTTTTCTCAACAAACACACCCAATCCACCCTGGTGGACCCTAAACAAATGTTTCAGTCTGTTTCACAGTATTTCGGAGCATTTGGGATCGTTTCGTAACAGCATGAATGTCGGTGCAAAAAACAGGGTGAACTAGTGCAATTATTGCAAAAGTTCGTGCCACGAAGTGACTTCGGGATTTTTTTCGCAACGAAAACAACCAATCCACCCCATTGGACCCTAAACTAATGTTTCGGTGTGTTTCGTAGTATTTCGGTGCATTTCGGATCGTTTCGTAAGTGCATGAAAGTTGGTGCAAAACATACTGAACTGGTGCAATTAATACAAAGTTCGTGCCACAAAGTCACGTTGTTATTTTTCACAATGAATGCACCTGATCCACCCCATTGGACCCTAAACTAATGTTTCGGTGCGTTTCGTAGCATTTGGGGGCAGTTCGGATTGTTTTGTAAGTGCTTGAAAGTTGGTGCAAAACATAATGAACTGGTGCAATTAATACAAAGTTCGTGCCACGAAGTCATGTTGTAATTTTTCGCAACGAACGCACCTGATCCATCCCATTGGACCCTAAACTAATGTTTCGGTGTGTTTCGTAGTATTTGGGTGCATTTGGGATCATTTCGTAAGTGCATGAAAGTTGGTGCAAAACATACTGAACTGGTGCAATTAATACAAAAGTTCGTCCCACGAAGTCACGTTGTAATTTTTTGTAACGAACGCACCTGATGCACCCCATTGGACCCTAAACTCATGTTTTGGTGTGTTTCATAATGTTTGGGTCTATTTGGGATCGTTTCGTAACTGCAGGAAACTCGATGCAAAACGGGGTGAACTGGTGCAATTAATGTAAAAGTTGGTGCCGTGATGTCACGTCGGGATTTTTCGCAACAAACGCACCCAATCCACCCTGTTGGACTCTAAACTAATGTTTCGGTCTGTTTCATAGTATTTTGGTGCATTTGGGATCGTTTCGTAACTGCATGAAACTTGATGCAAAACATACTGAACTGGTGCAGTTAATACAAAAGTTCATCCCACGAAGTCACAATGGGATTTTTCTCAACAAACACACCCAATCTACCCTGGTGGACCCTAAACAAATGTTTCAGTCTGTTTCACAGTATTTCGGTGCATTTGGGATCGTTTCGTAACTGCATGAATGTCGGTGCAAAACAGGGTGAACTAGTGCAATTATTGCAAAAGTTCGTGCCACGAAGTCACATCGGGATTTTTCGCAACGAAAACAACCAATCCACCCCATTGGACCCTATACCAATGTTTCGGTGTGTTTCATAGTATTTGGGTGCATTTGGGATCGTTTCGTAACTACATGAAACTTGTTGCAAGACGTACTGAGCTGGTGCAATTAATGCAAAAGTTCGTGCCACGAAGTCACGTTGGGATTTTTTAGCAACAAATGCACCCAATCCACCCCATTGGACCCTAAACTAATGTTTCGGTGTGTTTCGTAGTATTTCGGTGCATTTCGGATCGTTTCGTAAGTGCATGAAAGTTGGTGCAAAACATACTGAACTGGTGCAATTAATACAAAAGTTCGTGCCACAAAGTCACGTTGTAATTTTTTGCAACGAATGCACCTGATTCACCCCATTGGAACCTAAACTAATGTTTTGGTGCATTTCGTAGTATTTGGGTGCAGTTCGGATCACTTCGTAAGTGCTTGAAAGTTGGTGCAAAACATACTGAACTGGTGCAATTAATACAAAGTTCGTGCCACGAAGTCATGTTGTAATTTTTCGCAACGAATGCACCTGATCCACCCCATTGGATCCTAAACTAATGTTTCGGTGCGTTTCATAGTATTTGGGTGCATTTGGGATCGTTTCGTAAGTTCATGAAAGTTGGTGCAAAACATACTGAACTGGTGCAATTAATACAAAAGTTCATGCCACAAAGTCACGTTGTTATTTTTTGCAACGAATGCACCTGATCCACCCCATTGGACCTTAAACTAATGTTTCGGTGCCTTTCGTAGTATTTGGGGGCTGTTCAGATCGTTTCGTAAGTGCTTGAAAGTTGATGCAAAACATACTGAACTGGTGCAATTAATACAAAGTTCGTGTCACGAATTCATGTTGTAATTTTTCGCAAGGAATGCACCTGATCCACCCCCCTAAACTAATGTTTCGGTACATTTCGTAGTATTTGGGTGCATTTGGGATCGTTTTGTAAGTGCATGAAAGTTGCTGCAAAACATACTGAACTGGTGCAATTAATACAAAAATTTGTGCCATGAAGTTGCGTTGTAATTTTTCGCAACAAACGCACCTGATCCACCCCATTGGACTCTAAACTCATGTTTTGGTGCGTTTCATAGTGTTTGTGTCCATTTGGGATCGTTTCGTAACTGCAGGGAACTCGATGCAAAACGGGGTGAACTGGTGCAATTAATGTAAAAGTTGGTGCCGTGATGTCATGTCGGGATTTTTAGCAACAAACGCACCCAATCCACCCTGTTGGACTCTAAACTAATGTTTCGGTCTGTTTCATAGTATTTTGGTGCATTTGGGATCATTTCGGAACTGCATGAAACTTGATGCAAAACATTCTGAACTGGTGCAGTTAATACAAAAGTTCAACCCACGAAGTCACGTTGTAATTTTTCGCAACGAATGCACCTGATCCACCCCATTGGACCCAAAACTCTTGTTTTGGTGCGTTTCATAGTGTTTGGGTCCATTTGGGATCGTTTCGTAACTGCATGAAACTCGGTGCAAAACGGGGTGAACTGGTGCAATTAATGCAAAAGTTGTTGCCGCGAAGTCACGACGGGATTTTTCTCAACAAACACACCCAATCCACCCAGGTGGACCCTAAACAAATGTTTCAGTCTGTTTCACAGTATTTTGGTGCATTTGGGATCGTTTCGTAACTGCATGAATGTTGGTGCAAAACGGGGTGAACTAGTGCAATTATTGCAAAAGTTCGTGCCACGAAGTCACATTGGGATTTTTCGCAACGAAAACAAACAATCCACCCCATTGGACCCTATACCAATGTTTTGGTGCGTTTCGTAGTATTTGGGTGCATTTGGGATCATTTCGTAACTGCATGAAACTTGTCGCAAAACCTACTGAACTGGTGCAATTAATGCAAAAGTTCGTGCTACGAAGTCGCATTGTAATTTTTCACAACCAATGCACCCCATCCACCCCATTGGACCCTAAACTATTTTTTCGGTCGGTTTTGTATTATTTGGGTGCATTTGGGATCGTTTCTTAACCGCATTTAACATGTTGCAAAACATACTGCACAGGTGCAATAAATGCAAAAGTTCTTGTCACGATGCCACGTTTGGATTTTTTGCAACAAACGCTCCCAATCCACCCCATTGGACACTAAACTAATGTTTTGGTGCAATTCGTAGTATTTGGGTGCATTTGGTATTGTTTCATAAGTGCATGAAAGTTGGTGTAAAACATACTGAACTGGTGCAATTAATACAAAAGTTCGTGCCCCGAAGTCACGTTGTAATTTTCCGCATTGAACGCACTTGATTCACCCCATTGGACCATAAACTCATATTTTGGTGAGTTTCATAGTGTTTGGATGCATTTGGGATCCTTTCGTAACTGCATGAAACTCGGTGCAAAACGGGGTGAACTAGTGCAATTATTGCAAAAGTTTGTGCCACGAAGTCACGTCGGGATTTTTCGCAACGAACACAACCAATCCACCGCATTAGACCCTATACCAATGTTTCGGTGCATTTTATAGTATTTGGGTGCATTTGGGATCGTTTCGTAACTGCATGAAACTTGTTGCAAAACATACTGAACTGGTGTAATTAATGCAAAAGTTTGTGCCACAAAGTCACGTTGTAATTTTTCGCAACCAACGCACCCCATCCATCCCATTGGAGCCTAAACTAATGTTTCGGTCTGTTTCGTAGTATTTGGGTGCATTTGGGATCGTTTCGTAATTCCATGAAAGTTGATGCAAAACATACTGAACTGGTGCAATTAATACAAAAGTTCGTGTCACAAAGTCATGTTGTAATTTTTTGCAACGAATGCACCTGATCCACCCCATTGGACCCTAAACTAATGTTTTGGTGCATTTTGTAGTATTTGGTTGCAGTTCGGATCACTTCGTAAGTGCTTGAAAGTTGGTGCAAAACATACTGAACTGGTGCAATTATTACAAAGTTCGTGCCCCGAAGTCATGTTGTAATTTTTCGCAACGAACGCACCTGATCCACCCCATTGGATCCTAAACTAATGTTTCGGTGCGCTTCATAGTATTTGGGTGCATTTGGGATCGTTTCGTAAGTGCATGAAAGTTGGTGCAAAACATACTGAACTGGTGCAATTAATACAAAAGTTCGTCCCACGAAGTCACGTTGTCATTTTTTGTAACGAACGCACCTGATGCACCCCATTGGACCCTAAACTCATGTTTTGGTGCGTTTCATAGTGTTTGGGTCTATTTGGGATCGTTTCATAACTGCAGGAAACTCGATGCAAAACGGGGTGAACTGGTGCAATTAATGTAAAAGTTGGTGCCGTGATATCACGTCGGGATTTTTCGCAACAAACGCACCCAATCCACCCTGTTGGACTCTAAACTAATATTTCGATCTGTTTCATAGTATTTTGGTGCATTTGGGATCGTTTCGTAACTGCATGAAACTTGATGCAAAACATACTGAACTGGTGCAGTTAATACAAAAGTTCATTCCACGAAGTCACGTTGTAATTTTTCGCAACGAACGCACCTGATCCACCCCATTGGACCCTAAACTCATGTTTTGGTGCGTTTCATAGTGTTTGGGTCCATTTGGGATAGTTTCGTAGCTGCATGAAACTCGGTGCAAAACGGGGTGAACTGGTGCAATTAATGCAAAAGTTGATGCCGCGAAGTCACGATGGGATTTTTCTCAACAAACACAACCAATCCACCCAGGTGGACCCTAAACAAATGTTTCAGTCTGTTTCACAGTATTTTGGTGCATTTGGGATCGTTTCGTAACTGCATGAATGTCGGTGCAAAACAGGGTGAACTAGTGCAATTATTGCAAAAGTTTGTGCCACGAAGTCACATCGGGATTTTTCGCAACGAAAACAACAAATCCACCCCATTGGACCCTATACCAATGTTTCGGTGCGTTTCGTAGTATTCGGGTGCATTTGGGATCGTTTCGTAACTACATGAAACTTGCTGCAAGACGTACTGAACTGGTGCAATTAATGCAAAAGTTCGTGCCACGAAGTCACGTTGGGATTTTTTAGCAACAAATGCACCCAATCCACCCCATTGGACCCTAAACTAATGTTTCGGTGTGTTTCGTAGTATTTTGGTGCATTTCGGATCGTTTCGTAAGTGCATGAAAGTTGGTGCAAAACATACTGAACTGGTGCAATTAATACAAAAGTTCGTGCCACAAAGTCACGTTGTAATTTTTTGCAACGAATGCACCTGATCCACCCCATTGGACCCTAAACTAATGTTTTGGTGTGTTTCGTAGTATTTGGGTGCAGTTCGGATCACTTCGTAAGTGCTCGAAAGTTGGTGCAAAACATACTGAACTGGTGCAATTAATACAAAGTTCGTGCCACGAAGTCATGTTGTAATTTTTCGCAACGAACGCACCTGATCCACCCCATTGGCTCCTAAACTAATGTTTCGGTGCGTTTCGTAGTATTTGGGTGCATTTGGGATCGTTTCGTAAGTGCATGAAAGTTGGTGCAAAACATACTGAACTGGTGCAATTAATACAAAAGTTCGTCCCACGAAGTCACGTTGTAATTTTTTGTAACGAACGCACCTGATGCACCCCATTGGACCCTAAACTCATGTTTTAATGCGTTTCATAGTGTTTGGATCTATTTGGGATCGTTTCGTAACTGCAGGAAACTCGATGCAAAACGGGGTGAACTGGTGCAATTAATGTAAAAGTTGGTGCCGTGATGTCACGTCGGGATTTTTCGCAACAAACGCACCCAATCCACCCTGTTGGACTCTAAACTATTTTTTTGGTGCATTTTATAGTATTTCGGTGTATTTGGGATCGTTTTGTAACTGCATGAAACTTGTTGCAAAACATACTGAACTGGTGTAATTAATGCAAAAGTTCGTGCCACAAAGTCGCATTGTAATTTTTCACAACCAACGCACCCCATCCATCCCATTGGAGCCTAAACTAATGTTTCGGTCTGTTTCGTAGTATTTGGGTGCATTTGGGATCGTTTCGAAACTGCATGAAACTTGTTGCAAAACATACTGTACAGGTATAAATAATGCAAAAGTTCGTGCCACAAAGTCACGTTGGAATTTTTTAGCAATAAATTCACCCAATTCACCCCACTGGACCCTAAACTAATGTTTCGGTGTGTTTCATAGTATTTGGGTGCATTTCGGATCGTTTCGTAAGTGCATGAAAGTTGGTGCAAAACATATTGAACTGGTGCAATTAATACAAAAGTTCGTGCCACATAGTCACATTGTAATTTTTTTAGCAACAAATGCACCCAATCCACCCCACTGGACCCTAAACTAATGTTTCGATGTGTTTCGAAGTATTTTGGTGCATTTGGGATCATTTCGTAACTGCATGAAACTTGATGCAAAACATACTGAACTGGTGCAGTTAATACAAAAGTTCGTCCCACGAAGTCACATTGTAATTTTTCGCAACGAATGCACCTGATCCAGCCCATTGGACGCTAAACTCATGTTTTACTTCGTTTCATAGTGTTTGGGTAAATTTGGTATCGTTTCTTAACTGCATGAAACTCGGTGCAAAACGGGGTGAACTGGTGCAATTAATGCAAAAGTTGATGCCGGGAAGTCACGACGTGATTTTTCTCAACAAACACACCCACTCCACCCTGGCGGACCCTAAACAAATGTTTCAGTCTATTTCACATTATTTCGGTGCATTTGGGATCATTTCGTAACTGCATGAATGTTGGTGCAAAACGGAGTGAACTTGTGCAATTATTGCAAAAGTTCGAGCCACGAAGTCACATCGGGATTTTTCGCAACGAAAACAACCAATCCACCCCATTGGACCCTATACCAATGTTTTGGTGCGTTTCGTAGTATTTGGGTGCATTTGGGATCGTTTCGTAACCGCATTTAACTTGTTGCAAAACATACAGCACAAGTGCAATTAATGCAAAAGTTCATGCCACGATGTCACGTTTGGATTTTTTGCAACGAACGCACCCAATCCACCCCATTGGACCCTAAACTAATTTTTCGGTGCAATTCATAGTATTTGGGTGCATTTGGTATTGTTTCGTAAGTGCATGAAAGTTGGAGCAAAACATACTGAACTGGTGCAATTAATACAAAAGTTCGTGCCCCGAAGTCACGTTGTAATTTTTTTCAATGAACGCACCTGATCCACCCCATTGGACCGTAAACTCATGTTTTGGTGAGTTTCATAGTGTTTGGATGCATTTGGGATTGTTTCGTAACTGCATGAAACTCGGTGCAAAACGGGGTGAACTAGTGCAATTATTGCAAAAGTTTGTGCCACGAAGTCACGTCGGGATTTTTCATAACGAACACAACCAATCCACTCCATTAGAGCCTATACCAATGTTTTGGTGCATTTTATAATATTTGGGTGCATTTGTGATCGTTTTGTAACTGTATGAAACTTGTTGCAAAACATACTGAACTGGTTTAATTAATGCAAAAGTTCGTGCCACAAAGTTGCGTTGTAATTTTTCACAACCAACGCACCCCATCCATACCATTGGAGCCTAAACTAATGTTTCGGTCTGTATCGTAGTATTTGGGTGCATTTGGGATCGTTTCGTAATTGCATGAAACTTGTTGTAAAACTTACTGTACAGGTGTAATTAATGCAAAAGTTCGTACCACAAAGTCACGTTGGTATTTTTTAACAACAAATGCACCCAATCCACCCCCACTGGACCCTAAACTAATGTTTCGGTGTGTTTCTTAGTATTTGGGTGCATTTCGGATCATTTCGTAAGTTCATGAAAGTTGGTGCAAAACATACTGAACTGGTGCAATTAATACAAAAGTTCGTGCCACAAAGTCACGTTGTAATTTTTTGAAACAAATGCACCTGATCCACCCCATTGGACCCTAAACTAATGTTTCGGTGCCTTTCGTAGTATTTGGTGGCTGTTCAGATCATTTCGTAAGTGCTTGAAAGTTGGTGCAAAACATACTGAACTGGTGCAATTAATACAAAGTTCGTGTCACGAAGTCATGTTGTAATTTTTCGTAAAGAATGCACCTGATCCACCCCATTGGACCCTAGACTAATGTTTCGGTGCATTTCGTAGTATTTGGGTGCATTTGGGATCGTTTCGTAAGTGCATGAAAGTTGCTGCAAAACATACTGAACTGGTGCAATCAATACAAAAGTTCGTGCCATGAAGTCGCGTTGTAATTTTTCGCAACAAATGCAACTGATCCACCCCATTGGACCCTAAACTCTTGTTTTGGTGCGTTTCATAGTGTTTGGGTCCATTTGGGATCGTTTCGTAACTGCATGAAACTCGATGCAAAACGGGGTGAACTGGTGCAATTAATGTAAAAGTTGGTGCCGTGATGTCATGTCGGGATTTTTCGCAACAAACGCACCCAATCCACCCTGTTGGACTCTAAACTAATGTTTCGGTCTGTTTCATAGTATTTTGGTGCATTTGGGATCGTTTCGGAACCGCATGAAACTTAATGCAAAACATTCTGAACTGTTGCAGTTAATACAAAAGTTCAATCCACAAAGTCATGTTGTAATTTTTCGCAACGAACGCACCTGATCCACCCCATTGGACCCAAAACTCATGTTTTGGTGTGTTTCATAGTGTTTGGGTCCATTTGGGGTCGTTTCGTAACTGGATGAAACTCGGTGCAAAACGGGGTGAACTAGTGCAATAAATGCAAAAGTTGATGCCGCGAAGTCACGACGGGATTTTTCTCAACAAACACACCCAATCCACCCTGGTGGACCCTAAACAAATGTTTCAGTCTATTTCACAGTATTTTGGTGCATTTGGGATAGTTTCGTAACTGCATGAATATCGGTGCAAAACGCGGTGAACTAGTGCAATTATTGCAAAAGTTCGTGCCACGAAGTCACATCGGGATTTTTCGCAACGAAAACAACCAATCCACCCCATTGGACCCTATACCAATGTTTCGGTACGTTTCGAAGTATTTGGGTGCATTTGGGATCATTTCGTAACTGCATGAAACTTGTCGCAAAACCTACTGAACTGGTGCAATTAATGCAAAAGTTCGTGCTACGAAGTCGCATTGTAATTTTTCACAACCAATGCACCCCATCCACCCCATTGGACCCTAAATTATTGTTTCGGTCGGTTTTGTATTATTTGGGTGCATTTGGGATCGTTTCTTAACCGCATTTAACATGTTGCAAAACATACTGCACAGGTGCAATTAATGCAAAAGTTCATGCCACAATGTCACGTTTGGATTTTTTGCAACGAACGCACTCAATCCACCCCATTGGACCCTAAACTAATGTTTTGGTGCAATTCGTAGTATTTGGGTACATTTGGGATTGTTTCGTAAGTGCTTGAAAGTTGGTGCAAAACATACAGTACAGGTGTAATTAATGCAAAAGTTCGTGCCACAAAGTCACATTGGTATTTTTTTAGCAACAAATGCACCCAATCCACCCACTGGACCCTAAACTAATGTTTTGGTGTGTTTCGAAGTATTTGGGTGCATTTCGGATCGTTACGTAAGTTCATGAAAGTTGGTGCAAAACATACTGAACTGGTGCAATTAATTCAAAAGTTCGTGCCACAAAGTCACGTTGTAATTTTTTGCAACGAATGCACCTGATCCACCCCATTGGACACTAAACTAATGTTTCGGTGCCTTTCGAAGTATTTGGGGGCTGTTCAGATCATTTCGTAAGTGCATGAAAGTTGGTGCAAAACATACTGTACTGGTGCAATTAATACAAAGTTCGTGTCACGAAGTCATGTTGTATTTTTTCAAAAAGAACGCACCTGATCCACCCCATTGGACCCTAAACTAATGTTTCGGTGCATTTCGTAGTATTTGGGTGCATTTGGGATCGTTTCGTAAGTGCATGAAAGTTGCTGCAAAACATACTGAACTGGTGCAATTAATACAAAAGTTCGTGCCATGAAGTTGCATTGTAATTTTTCGCAACAAACGCACCTGATCCACCCCATTGGACTCTAAACTCATGTTTTGGTGCGTTTCATAGTGTTTGTGTCCATTTGGGATCGTTTCGTAACTGCAGGGAACTCGATGCAAAACAGGGTGAACTGGTGCAATTAATGTAAAAGTTGGTGCCGTGATGTCATGTCGGGATTTTTCGCAACAAACGCACCCAATCCACCCTGTTGGACTCTAACCTAATGTGTCGGTCTGTTTCATAGTATTTTGGTGCATTTGGGATCATTTCGGAACTGCATGAAACTTGATGCAAAACATTCTGAACTGGTGCAGTTAATACAAAAGTTCAACCCACGAAGTCACGTTGTAATTTTTCGCAACGAATGCACTTGATCCACCCCATTGGACCCAAAACTCTTGTTTTGGTGCGTTTCATAGTGTTTGGATCCATTTGGGATCGTTTCGTAACTGCATGAAACTCGGTGCAAAACGGGGTGAACTGGTGCAATTAATGCAAAAGTTGATGCCGCGAAGTCACGACGGGATTTTTTCTCAACAAACACACCCAATCCACCCTGGTGGACCCTAAACAAATGTTTCAGTCTGTTTCATAGTATTTTGGTGCATTTGGGATCGTTTCGTAACTGCATGAATGTCGGTGCAAAACGGGGTGAACTAGTGCAATTATTGCAAAAGTTCGTGCCACGAAGTCACATTGGGATTTTTCGCAACGAAAACAATCCACCCCATTGGACCCTATACCAATGTTTTGGTGCGTTTCATAGTATTTGGGTGCATTTGGGATCATTTCGTAACTGCATGAAACTTGTCGCAAAACCTACTGAAATGGTGCAATTAATGCAAAACTTCGTGCTACGAAGTCGCATTGTAATTTTACACAACCAATGCACCCCATCCACCCCATTGGACCCTAAACTATTGTTTCGGTCGGTTTTGTATTATTTGGGTGCATTTGGGATCGTTTCTTAACCGCATTTAACATGTTGCAAAACATACTGCACAGGTGCAATAAATGCAAAAGTTCATGTCACGATGCCACGTTTGGATTTTTTGCAACAAACGCACCCAATCCACCCCATTGGACACTAAACTAATGTTTCGGTGCAATTCGTAGTATTTGGGTGCATTTGGTATTGTTTCATAAGTGCATGAAAGTTGGTGTAAAACATACTGAACTGGTGCAATTAATACAAAAGTTTGTGCCCCAAAGTCACGTTGTAATTTTCTGCAATGAACGCACCTGATTCACCCCATTGGACCGTAAACTCATGTTTTGGTGAGTTTCATAGTGTTTGGATGCATTTGGGATCGTTTCGTAACTGCATGAAACTCGGTGCAAAACGGGGTGAACTAGTGCATTTATTGCAAAAGTTTGTGCCACGAAGTCACGTCGGGATTTTTCGCAATGAACACAACCAATCCACCGCATTAGACCCCATACCAATGTTTCGGTGCATTTTATAGTATTTGGGTGCATTTGGGATCGTTTCGTAACTGCATGAAACTTGTTGCAAAACATACTGAACTGGTGTAATTAATGCAAAAGTTCGTGCCACAAAGTCACGTTGTAATTTTTTGCAACCAACGCACCCCATCCATCCCATTGGAGCCTAAACTAATGTTTCAGTCTGTATCGTAGTATTTGGGTGCATTTGGGATCGTTTCGTAATTGCATGAAACTTGTTGCAAAAAATACTGTACAGGTGTAATTAATGCAAAAGTTCGTACCACAAAGTCACGTTGGGATTTTTTAGCAACAAATGCACCCAATCCACCCCTTTGGACCCTAAACTAATGTTTCGGTGTGTTTCGTAGTATTTGGGTGCATTTCAGATCGTTTCGTAAGTGCATGAAAGTTGGTGCAAAACATACTGAACTGGTGCAATTAATACAAAAGTTCGTGCCACAAAGTCACGTTGTAATTTTTTGCAACGAATGCACCTGATCCACCACATTGGACCCTAAACTAATGTTTTGGTGCATTTCGTAGTATTTGGGTGCAGTTCGGATCACTTCGTAAGTGCTTGAAAGTTGGTGCAAAACATACTGAACTGGTGCAATTAATACAAAGTTCGTGCCACGAAGTCATGTTGTAATTTTTCGTAACGAACGCACCTGATCACCCCATTGGCTCCTAAACTAATGTTTTGTGCGTTTCGTAGTATTTGGGTGCAGTTCAGATCGTTTCGTAAGTGCTTGAAAGTTGGTGCAAAATATACTGAACTGGTGCAATTAATACAAAGTTCGTGCCGCGAAGTCATGTTGTAATTTTTCGCAATGAACGCACCTGATCCACCCCATTGGATCCTAAACTAAAGTTTCGGAGCGTTTCGTAGTATTTGGGTTCATTTGGGATCGTTTCGTAGGTGCATGAAATTTGGTGCAAAACATATTGAACTGGTGCAATTAATACAAAAGTTCGTCCCACGAAGTCACGTTGTAATTTTTTGTAACGAACGCACCTGATGCACCCCATTGGACCCTAAACTCATGTTTTGGTGTGTTTCATAGTGTTTGGGTCTATTTGGGATCGTTTCGTAACTGCAGGAAACTCGATGCAAAACGGGGTGAACTGGTGCAATTAATGTAAAAGTTGGTGCCGTGATGTCACGTCGAGATTTTTCGCAACAAACGCACCCAATCCACCCTGTTGGACTCTAAACTAATGTTTCGGTCTATTTCATAGTATTTTGGTGCATTTGGAATCGTTTCGTAACTGCATGAAACTTGATGCAAAACATACTGAACTGGTGCAGTTAATACAAAAGTTCTTCCCACGAAGTCACATTGTTATTTTTCACAACGAATGCACCTGATCCACCCCATTGCACCCTAAACTCATGTTTTGGTGCGTTTTATAGTGTTTGGGTCCATTTGGGATAGTTTCGTAGCTGCATGAAACTCGGTGCAAAACGGGGGTGAACTGGTGCAATTAATGCAAAAGTTGATCCCGCGAAGTCATGATGGGATTTTTCTCAACAAACACACCCACTCGTCCCTGCTGGACCCTAAACAAATGTTTCAGTCTGTTTCACAGTATTTCGGTGCATTTGGGATCGTTTCGTAACTGCATGAATGTCGGTGCAAAACAGGGTGAACTTGTGCAATTATTGCAAAAGTTCGTGCCATGAAGTCACATCGGGATTTTTCGCAACGAAAACGACCAATCCACCCCATTGGACTCTATACCAATGTTTCGGTGCGTTTCATAGTATTTGGGTGCGTTTGGGATCGTTTCGTAACTGCATAAAACTTGCTGCAAAACATACTGTACAGGTGTAATTAATGCAAAAGTTCGTGCCCCAAAGTCACATTGGGATTTTTAGCAACAAATGCACCCAATCCACCCCATTGGACCCTAAACTAATGTTTCGGTTTGTTTCGTAGTATTTGGGTGCATTTTGGATCATTTCGTAAGTGCATGAAAGTTCGTGCAAAACATACTGAACTGGTGCAATTAATACAAAAGTTCGTGCCACGAAGTCACGTTGTAATTTTGGGCAACAAATGCACCCAATCCACCCCATTGGACCCTAAACTAATGTTTCGGTGTGTTTCGTAGTATTTCAGTGCATTTCAGATCGTTTCGTAAGTGCATGAAAGTTGGTGCAAAACATACTGAACTGGTGCAATTAATACAAAGTTCGTGCCACGAAGTCATGTTGTAATTTTTCGCAACGAACGCACCTGATCCACCCCATTGGATCCTAAACTAATGTTTCGGTGCGTTTCGTAGTATTTGGGTGCATTTGGGATCATTTCGCAAGTGCATGAAAGTTGGTGCAAAACATACTGAACTGGAGCAATTAATACAAAAGTTCGTCCCACGAATTCACGTTGTAATTTTTTGTAACAAACGCACCTGATGCACCCCATTGGACCCTAAACTCATGTTTTGGTGCGTTTCATAGTGTTTGAGTCTATTTGGGATCGTTTCGTAACTGCAGGAAACTCGATGCAAAACGGGGTGAACTGGTGCAATTAATGTAAAAGTTGGTGCCGTGATGTCACGTCGGGATTTTTCGCAACAAACGCACCCAATCCACCCTGTTGGAC
This sequence comes from Panicum virgatum, assembly GCF_016808335.1. Classification (NCBI taxonomy): domain Eukaryota; kingdom Viridiplantae; phylum Streptophyta; class Magnoliopsida; order Poales; family Poaceae; genus Panicum; species Panicum virgatum. Next base: position 18,334 of record NW_024376790.1, read on the forward strand.
TCTAAACTAATGTTTGGTCTGTTTTCATAGTATTTTGGTGCATTTGGGATCATTTCGTAACTGCATGAAACTTGATGCAAAACATACTGAACTGGTGCAGTTAATACAAAAGCCCACGAAGTCACGTTGTAATTTTTCGCAACGAATGCACCTGATCCACCCCATTGGACCCTAAACTCATGTTTTGGTGCGTTTTATAGTGTTTGGGTCCATTTGGGATAGTTTCGTAGCTGCAGGAAACTCGGTGCAAAACGGGGTGAACTGGTGCAATTAATGCAAAAGTTGATCCCGCGAAGTCACGATGGGATTTTTCTCAACAAACACACCCAATCCACCCTGCTGGACCCTAAACAAATGTTTCAGTCTGTTTCACAGTATTTCGGTGCATTTGGGATCGTTTCGTAACTGCATGATACTTGTTGCAAAACATACTGTATAGGTGTAATTAATGCAAAAGTTCGTCCCACAAAGTCACGTTGTAATTTTTTATAACGAACGCACCTGATCCACCCCATTGCACCCTAAACTCATGTTTTGGTGCGTTTCATAGTGTTTGGCTCTATTTGGGATCGTTTCGTAACTGCAGGAAACTCGATGCAAAACTGGGTGAACTGGTGCAATTAATGTAAAAGTTGGTGCCGTGATGTCACGTCGGGATTTTTCGCAACAAACGCACCCAATCCACCCTGTTGGACTCTAAACTAATGTTTCGGTCTGTTTCATAGTATTTTGGTGCATTTGGGATCGTTTCGTAACTGCATGAAACTTGATGCAAAACATACTGAACTGGTGCAGTTAATACAAAAGTTCGTCCCACGAAGTCACGTTGTAATTTTTCGCAACGAACTCACCTGATCCACCCCATTAGACCCTAAACTCATGTTTTGGTGCGTTTCATAGTGTTGGCTCTATTTGGGATCGTTTCGTAACTGCAGGAAACTCGATGCAAAACTGGGTGAACTGGTGCAAATTAATGTAAAAGTTGGAGCCGTGATGTCACGTCTGGATTTTTCTCAACAAACACACCCAATCCACCCTGCTGGACCCTAAACAAATGTTTCAGTCTGTTTCACAGTATTTCGAGCCATTTGGGATCATTTCGTAACTGCATGAATGTCGGTGCAAAACAGGGTGAACTTGTGCAATTATTGCAAAAGTTCGTGCCATGAAGTCACATCGGGATTTTTCGCAACGAAAACAACCAATCCACCCAATTGGACCCTATACCAATGTTTCGGTTGCGTTTCATAGTATTTGGGTTGCATTTGGGATCGTTTCGTAACTGCATGAAACTTGTTGCAAAACATACTGTACAGGTGTAATTAATGCAAAAGTTCGTGCCATGAAGTCACATTGGGATTTTTAACAACAAATGCACCCAATCCACCCCATTGGACCTAAACTAATGTTTCGGTGTGTTTCGTAGTATTTGGGTGCATTTCGGATTGTTTCGTAAGTGCATGAAAGTTGGTGCAAAAACATACTGAACTGGTGCAATTAATACAAAAGTTCGTGAAACAAAGTCACGTTGTAATTTTTCGCAACGAACGCACCTAATTCCACCCCATTGGACCCTAAACTCATGTTTTGGTGTGTTCATAGTATTTGGGTGCATTTCGGATCACTTCGTAAGTGCTTGAAAGTTGGTGCAAAACATACTGAACTGGTGCAATTAATTCAAAGTTCGTGCCACGAAGTCACGTTGGGATTTTTTAGCAACAAATGCACCCAATCCACCCCATTGGACCCTAAACTAATGTTTCGGTGTGTTTCGTAGTATTTCGGTGCATTTCGGATCGTTTCGTAAGTGCATGAAAGTTGGTGCAAAACATACTGAACTGGTGCAATTAATACAAAAGTTCGTGCCGCAAAGTACGTTATAATTTTTTGCCAACGAATGCACTTGATCCACCCCATTGGACCCTAAACTAATGTTTTGGTGTGTTTTGTAGTATTTGGGTGCAGTTCGGATCACTTCGTAAGTGCTTGAAAGTTGGTGCAAAACATACTGAACTAGTGCAATTAATTCCAAAGTTCGTGCCACGAAGTCATGTTGTAATTTTTCGCAACGAACGCACCTGATCCACCCCATTGGATCCTAAACTAATGTTTCGGTTGCGTTTCGTAGTATTTGGGTGCATTTGGGATCGTTTCGTAAGTGTATGAATGTGGTGGCAAACATACTGAACTGGTGCAATTAATACCAAAAGTTCGTCCCACGAAGTCACGTTGTAATTTTTTGAAACGAACGCACCTGATGCACCCCATTGGACCCTAAACTCATGTTTTGGTGCGTTCATATTGTTTGGGTCTATTTGGGATCGTTTCGTAACTGCAGGAAACTCGATGCAAAACGGGGTGAACTGGTGCAATTAATGTAAAAGTTGGTGCCGTGATGTCACGTCGGATTTTTCGCAACAAACGCACCCAATCCACCCTGTTGGACTCTAAACTAATGTTTCGATCTGTTTCATAGTATTTTGGTGCATTTGGGATCGTTTCGTAACTGTAGGAAACTTGATGCAAAACATACTGAACTGGTCCAGTTAATACAAAAGTTCATCCCACGAAGTTACGTTGTTAATTTTTCGCAACGAACACACCTGATCCACCCCATTGGACCCTAAACTCATGTTTTGGTGTGCTTCATAGTGGTTGGGTCCATTTGGGGTCGTTTCGTAACTGCATGAAACTCACTGCAAAACGGGGTGAACTGGTGCAATTGCAAAAGTTGATGACGCGAAGTCACGATGGGATTTTTTCTCAACAAACACACCAATCCACCCTGGTGGACCCTAAACAAATGTTTCAGTCTGTTTCACAGTATTTCGGTGCATTTGGGATCGTTTCGTAACTGCATGAATGTCGGTGCAAAACAGGGTGAACTAGTGCAATTATTGCAAAAGTTCGTGCCACGAAGTCACATCGGGATTTTTCGCAACGAAAACAACCAATCCACCCCATTGGACCCCTATACCAATGTTTCAGTGTGTTTCGTAGTATTTGGGTGCATTTGGGATCATTTCGTACTACATGAAACTTGTTGCAAGACGTACTGAACTGGTGCAATTAATGCAAAAGTTCGTGCCACGAAGTCACGTTGGGATTTTTTAGCAACAAATGCACCCAATCCACCCCATTGGACCCTAAACTAATGTTTCGGTGTGTTTCGTAGTATTTCGGTGCATTTCGGATCGTTTCCGTAAGTGCATGAAAGTTGGTGCAAAACATACTGAACGGGTGCAATTAATAACAAAGTTCGTGCCACAAAGTCACGTTGTAATTTTTTGCAACGAATGCACCGATCTACCCCATTGGACCCTAAACTAATGTTTTGGTGCGTTTCGTAGTATTTGGGTGCAGTTCGGATTCACTTCGTAAGTGCTTGAAAAGTTGGTGCAAAACATACTGAACTGGTGCAATTAATACAAAGTTCGTGCCACGAAGTCATGTGTAATTTTTCGCAACGAACGCACCTGATCCACCCCATTGGATCCTAAACTAATGTTTCGGTGCGTTTCGTAGTATTTGGGTGCATTTGGGATCGTTTCGTAAGTGCATGAAAGTTGGTGCAAAACATACTGAACTGGTGCAATTAATACAAAAGTCGTCCACGAAGTCACGTTGTAATTTTTTGAACGAACGCACCTGATCACCCCATTGGACCCTAAACTCATGTTTTGGTGCGTTTCATAGTGTTTGGGTCTATTTGGGATCGTTTCGTAACTGCAGAAAGGATGCAAAACGGGGTGAACTGGTGCAATTAATGTAAAAGTTGGTGCCGATGTCACGTCGGGATTTTTCGCAACAAACGCACCCAATCCACCCTGTGGACCTAAACTAATGTTTGGATCTGTTTCATAGTATTTTGGTGCATTTGGGATCGTTTCGTAACTGTAGAAACTTGATGCAAAACATACTGAACTGGTCAATTAATACAAAAGTTCATCCCGAAGTTACGTTGTAATTTTTCGCAACGAACACCTGATCCACCCCATTGGACCCTAAACTCATGTTTTGGTGTGCTTCATAGTGGTTGGGTCCATTTGGGGTCG
>NW_024376791.1:0-22311 GCF_016808335.1 Panicum virgatum
AAATCGCGCCAAAAACATGAGTTTAGGGTCCAATGGTGTGGATCGGTGCGTTTGTTGCGAAAAATTCTAAAGACATCGCGGCGCAAACTTTTGCATTAATTGCACCAGTTTGGCTCGTTTTGCAGCAAGTTTTGTGCAATAGCAAAACGGTTCCAAATGCACCCAACAGAAAGAAACACAAAACATGAGTTTAGGGTCCAATGGTGTGGATCGGGAGCGTTCCTTGCGAAAAATTCTAACAAGACATCGTGGCACGAACTTTTGCATTAATTGCACCATTTTGGCGTTTTGCAGCAAGTTTCGTGCAGTAGCAAAACGGTCCCAAATGCACGCGAATGGAAAGAAACAAAAACTTGAGTTTAGGGTCTAATGGTGTGGATCGAGAGCGTTCGTTGCGAAAAATTCTAACAAGACATCGCGCAACTTTTGCATTAATTGCACAGTTGGCTCGTTTCCACCAAGTTTCGTGCAATAGCAAAATAGTCCAAATGCAAACGGAAAGAAACGCACCAAAACATGAGTTTAGGGTCAATGGTGTGGATCGGGAGCGTTCGTTGCGAAAATTCTAACAAGACATCGTGGCACAAACTTTTGCATTAATTGCACCATTTTGGCTCGTTTTGCAGCAAGTTTCGTGCAGTAGTAAAACGGTCCCAAATGCACGCGAATGAAAGAAACGCACAAAACATGAGTTTAGGGTCCAATGGTGTGGATCGTTCGTTGTGAAAAATTCTAACAAGACTCGCACGAACTTTTGCATTAATTGCACCAGTTTGGCTCGTTTTGCAGCAAGTTTCGTGCAGTAGTAAACGGTCCAAATGCACGCGAACAGAAACGCACAAAAACATGAGATTAGGGTCCAATGGTGTGGATCGGGAGCGTTTGTTGCGAAAAATTCTAACAAGACATCGCGGCGAACTTTTGCATTAATTGCACCAGTTTGGCTCGTTAGCAAGTTTTGTGCAATAGCAAAACGGTTCCAAATGCACCCAACGAAAGAAATGCACAAAAACCTGAGTTTAAGGGTCCAATGGTGTGGATCGAGAGCATTCGTTGCGAAAAATTCTAACAAGACAATCGCGGCACGAACTTTTGCATTAATTGCAACAGCTTTGGCTCATTTTGCACCAAGTTTCGTGCAATAGCAAAATAGTTCCAAATGGATCCAAACGAAAAGTAACGCACCAAAACATGAGTTTAGGGTGCCATGGTGTGGATCGGGAGCATTCGTTGTGAAAAATTCTAACAAGACAATCAGTGGCACGAACTTTTGCATTAATTGCACAAGTTAGCGGCGTTTTGCAGCAGTTTCGTGCAGTAGCAAAATGGTCCCAAATGCACGCGAACGGAAAGAAACGAACAAAACATGAGTTTAGGGTTCAATGGTGTGGATCGTGAGCGTTCGTTGTGAAAAATTCTAACAAGACATCGCGGCACGAACTTTTGCATTAATTGCACCAGCTTGGCTTGTTTTGCACCAAGTTTCGTGCAATAGCAAAACAGTTCAAATGGACCCAAACGGAAAGATACGTACCAAAACATGAGTTTAGGGTGCAATGTTGTGGATCAGGAGTGTTCGTTGCGAAAAATTCTAACAAGACATCGGGGCACGAACTTTTGCATTAATGCACCAGCTCGGCTCGTTTGCACCAAGTTTCACGCAGTAGCAAAATGGTCCCAAATGCATGTGAACGAATGATACGCACCAAAACCTGAGTTTAGGGTGCAATGTTGTGGATCAGGAGCGTTCGTTGCGAAAAATTCTAACAAGACATCGTGGCACGAACTTTTGCATTAATTACACCAGTTTGGCGCGTTTTGCAGCAAGTTTCGTACAGTAGCAAAACGGTCCCAAATGCACGCGAATGGAAAGAACTCACAAAAACATGAGTTTAGGGTCCAATGGTGTGGATCGAGAGCATTCGTTGCAAAAATGCTAACAAGACATCGCGGCACGAACTTTTGCATTAATTGCAATAGCTTGGCTCGTTTTGCACCAAGTTTCGTGCAATAGCAAAATAGTTCCAAATGGATCCAAACGGAAAGAAACGCACCAAAACATGAGTTTAGGTTGCAATGGTGTGGATCGGGAGCGTTGTTGCGAAAAATTCTAACAAGACATCGCGGCGCAATCTTTTGCATTAATTGCACCAGTTTGGCTCATTTTGCAGCAAGTTTCGTGCAAAAGCAAAACGGTTCCAAATGAACTCAAACGGAAAGAAATGCACCAAAACCTGAGTTTATGGTTCAATGGTGTGAATCCGGAGCGTTTGTTGTGAAAAATTCTAACAAGACATCATGGCACGAACTTTTGCGTTAATTGCACCTGCTTGGCTCGTTTTGCACCAAATTTCGTGCAATAGTAAAACGGTTCCAAATGCACTCAAACAGAAAGAAACGCACCAAAACCTGAGTTTAGGGTCCAATGGTGTGGATCGGGAGCGTTCGTTGTGAAAAATTCTAACAATACATCGCGGCACGAACTTTTGCATTAATTGCAACAGTTTGGCGCGTTTTGCAGCAAGTTTCGTGCAGTAGCAAAACTGGTCCCAAATGCACGCGAACGGAAAGAAAAGCACAAAAACATGAGATTAGGGTCCAATGGTGTGGATCTGGAGCGTTTGTTGCGAAAAAATTTAACAAGACATCGCGGCGTGGAACTTTTGCAATAATTGCACCAGTTTGGCTCGTTTGGCAGCAAGTTTCGTGCAATAGCAAATAGTTCACAAATGGATCCAAACGGAAGAAACGCACCAAAACATGAGTTTAGGTTGCAATGGTGTGGATCGGGAGCGTTTGTTGCGAAAAATTCTAACAAGACATCGCGGGCGCAATCTTTTGCATTAATTGCACCAGTTTGGCTCCTTTTGCAGCAAGTTTCGTGCAATAGCAAAACGGTTCCAAATGCACCCAAACAGAAATAAATGCACCAAAATCTGAGTTTAGGGTCCAATGGTGTGGATCGAGAGCAATTTCGTTGCGAAAAATTCTAACAAGACATCGCGGCACGAACTTTTTGCATTAATTGCAACAGCTTGGCTCGTTTTGCACCAAGTTTCGTGCAATAGCAAAATAGTTCCAAATGGGTCCAAACGGAAAGAAACGCACCAAAACATGAGTTTAGGGTGCCATGGTGTGGATCGGGAGCGTTCGTTGTGAAAAATTCTAACAAGACATCGTGGCACGAACTTTTGCATTAATTGCACCAGTTTGGTGCGTTTTGCAGCAAGTTTCGTGCAGTAGCAAAATGGCGCCAAATGCACGCGAACGAAAAAGAAACGAACAAAAATATGAGTTTAGGGTCCAATGGTGTGGATCAGGAGCGTTCATTGTGAAAAATTCTAACAAGACATCGTGGCACGAACTTTTGCATTAATTGCACCAGTTTGGCGCGTTTTGGAGCAAGTTTCATGCAGTAGCAAAACGGTCCCAAATGCACGTGACTGGAAAGAAACTCACAAAAACATGAGTTTAGGGTCCAATGGTGTGGATCGGGAGCGTTCGTTGCCAAAAAATTCTAACAAGACATCGCGGCACGAACTTTTGCATTAATTGCACCAGCTTGGCTCGTTTTGCAGCCAAGTTTCGTGCAATAGCAAAACAGTTCGAAATGGACCCAAACGGAAAGAAACGTACCAAAACATGAGTTTAGGGGTGCAATGTTGTGGATCAGAGTGTTCGTTGCGAAAAATTCTAACAAGACATCGGAGCACGAACTTTTGCATTAATTGCACCAGTTTGGCGCGTTTTGCAGCAAGTTTCGTGCTATAGCAAAAACAGTCCTAAATGCACGCGAATGGAAAGAAACGCACAAAAACATTAATTTAGGGTCCAATGGTGTGGATCGGGAGCGTTCGTTGTGAAAAATTCTTACAAGATATCGCGGGTACGAACTTTGCATTAATTGCACTAGTTTGGCTCGTTTTGCAGCAAGTTTCGTGCAAAAGCAAAACGGTTCCAAATGAACTCAAACGGAAAGAAATGCACCAAAACCTGAGTTTATGGTTCAATGGTGTGGATCCGGAGCGTTTGTTGTGAAAATTCTAACAAGACATCATGGCACGAACTTTTGCATTAATTGCCACCTGCTTGGCTCGTTTTGCACCAAGTTTCGTGCAATAGTAAAACGGTTCCAAATGCACTCAAACAGAAAGAAACGCACCAAAACCTGAGTTTAGGGTCCAATGGTGTGGATCGGGGAGCGTTCGTTGTGAAAAAATTCTAACAATACATCGCGGCACGAACTTTTGCATTAATTGCACCAGTTGGGCGCGTTTTGCAGCAAGTTTCGTGCAGTAGCAAAACGGTCCCAAATGCACGCGAACGGAAAGAAAAGCACAAAAACATGAGATTAGGGTCCAATGGTGTGGATCGGAAGCGTTGTTGCGAAAAATTCTAACAAGACATCGCGGCGTGAACTTTTGCAATAATTGCACCAGTTTGGCTCGTTTGCAGCAAGTTTCGTGCAATAGCAAAACAGTTCGAAATGGACCCAAACGGAAAGAAACGTACCAAAACATGAGTTTAGGGTGCAATGTTTGTGGATCAGGAGTGTTCGTTGCGAAAAATTCTAACAAGACATCGGAGCACGAACTTTTGCATTAATTGCACCAGTTTGGCGCGTTTTGCAGCAAGTTTTGTGCTGTAGCAAAACGGTCCTAAATGCATGCGAACGGAAAGAAACGCACAAAACATGAGTTTAGGGTCCAATGTTGTGGATCGGGAGCGTTCGTTGTGAAAAATTCTAATAAGACATCTCGGCACGAACTTTTGCATTAATTGCACTAGTTTGGCTCGTTTTGCAGCAAGTTTTGTGCAGATGGCAACACGGTCCCAAATGCACGCGAACGGAAAGAATCGCACAAAAACATGAGATTAGGTCCAATGGTGTGGATCGGGAGCGTTTGTTGCGAAAAATTCTAACAAGACATCGCGGCGCAAACTTTTGCATTAATTGCACCAGTTGGCTCGTTTTGCAGCAAGTTTTGTGCAATAGCAAAACGGTTCCAAATGCACCCAAACAGAATAAATGCACCAAAACCTGAGTTTAGGGTCCAATGGTGTGGATCGTGAACATTCATTGCGAAAAATTCTAACAAGACATCGCCGCACGAACTTTTGAATTAATTGCACAAGCTTGGCACGTTTTGCCCCAAGTTTTGTGCAATAGCAAAACGGTTCCAAATGGACTCAAACGGAAAGAAACGCAAAAAACATGAGTTTAGGGTGTAATGTTGTGGATCAGGAGTGTTCGTTGCGAAAAATTCTAACAAAACATCGTGGCAACGAACTTTTGCATTAATTGGACCAGTTTGGCGCGTTTTGCAACAAGTTTCGCGCAGAAGCAAAATGGTCCAAATGCAATGCAAACGGAAAGAAAATGCTCAAAAACATGAGTTTAGGGTCCAATGGTGTGGATCGAGAGCATTCGTTGCGAAAAATGCTAACAAGACATCGCGGCACGAACTTTTGCATTATTGCAACAAGCTTGGCTCGTTTTGCACCAAGTTTCGTGCAATAGCAAAATAGTTCCAAATGGATCCAAACGGAAAGAAACGCACCAAAACATGAGTTTAGGGTGCAATGGTGTGGATCGTGAGCGTTCGTTGTGAAAAATTCAAACAAGACATCGTGGCACGAACTTTTGCATTAATTGCACCAGTTTGGCGCGTTTTGCAGCAAGTTTCGTGCAGTAGCAAAATGGTCCCCAAATGCATGTAACGGAAAGAAATGCTCAAAACATGAGTTTAGGGTCCAATGGTGTGGACCGGGAGCGTTCGTTGCGTAAAAATTCTAACAAGACATCTCGGCACGAACTTTTGCATTAATTGCACCAGTTTAGCGCGTTTTGCAGCAAGTTTTGTGCAAGTGGCAAAACGGTCCCAAATGCACGGCGAACGGAAAGAAACGCACAAAAACATGAGTTTAGGGTCCATGGTGTGGATCGGGAGCGTTCATTGTGAAAAATTCTAAAAAGACATCTCGGCACGAACTTTTGCATTAATTGCACCAGTTTAGCGAGTTTTGCAGCAAGTTTTGTGCAGTGGCTAAATAGTCCCAAATGCACGCGAACGGAAAGAAACGCACAAAAACATGAGTTTAGGGTCCAATGTGTGGATCAGGAGCGTTCGTTGTGAAAAATTCTTACAAGATATCGCGGTACGAACTTTTGCATTAATTGCACTAGTTTGGCTCGTTTTGCACCAAGTTTCGTGCAATAGTAAAACGGTTCCAAATGCACTCAAACAGAAAGAAACGCACCAAAACCTGAGTTTAGGGTCCAATGGTGTGGATCGGGAGCGTTCGTTGTGAAAAATTCTAACAATACATCGCGGGTACGAACTTTTGCATTAATTGCACCAGTTTGGCGCGTTTTGCAGCAAGTTTCGTGCAGTAGCAAAACGGTCCCAAATGCACGCGAACGGAAAGAAAAGCAGAAAAACATGAGATTAGGGTCCAATGGTGTGGATCGGGAGCGTTTGTTGCGAAAAATTCTAACAAGACATCGCGGCGTGAACTTTTGCAATAATTGCACCAGCTTTGGCTCGTTTGCAGCAAGTTTCGTGCAATAGCAAAACAGTTCGAAATGGACCCAAACGGAAAGAAACGTACCAAAACATGAGTTTTAGGGTGCAATGTTGTGGATCAGGAGTGTTCGTTGCGAAAAATTCTAACAAGACATCGGAGCACGAACTTTTGCATTAAGTTGCACCAGTTTGGCGCGTTTTGCAGCAAGTTTTGTGCTGTAGCAAAACGGTCCTAAATGCATGCGAACGGAAAGAACGCACAAAACATGAGTTTAGGGTCCAATGTTGTGGATCGGGAGCGTTCGTTGTGAAAAATTCTAATAAGACATCTCGGCACGAACTTTTGCATTAATTGCACTAGTTTGGCTCGTTTTGCAGCAAGTTTTGTGCAGTGGCAACACGGTCCCAAATGCACGCGAACGGAAAGAATCGCACAAAAACATGAGATTAGGGTCCAATGGTGTGGATCGGGAGCGTTTGTTGCGAAAAATTCTAACAAGACATCACGGCGCAAACTTTTGCAGTAATTGCACCAGTTTGGCTCGTTTTGCAGCAAGTTTTGTGCAATAGCAAAACGGTTCCAAATGCACCCAAACAGAAATAAATGCACCAAAACCTGAGTTTAGGGTCCAATGGTGTGGATCGGGAGCGTTCCTTGCGAAAAATTCTAACAAGACATTGTGGCACGAACTTTTGCATTAATTGCACCATTTTGGCGCGTTTTGCAGCAAGTTTCGTGCAGTAGCAAAACGGTCCCAAATGCACGCGAATGGAAAGAAACAAAAACTGAGTTTAGGGTCTAATGGTGTGGATCGAGAGCATTCGTTGCGAAAAAATTCTAACAAGACATCGCGGCACAAACTTTTGCATTAATTGCAACAGCTTGGCTCGATTTCCACCAAGTTTCGTGCAATAGCAAAATAGTTCCAAATGGATCTAAACGGAAAGAAACACACCAAAACATGAGTTTAGGGTGCAATGGTGTGGATCGGGAGCGTTCGTTGCGAAAAATTCTAACAAGAATCGTGGCACAAACTTTTGCATTAATTGCACCAGTTTGGCTCGTTTTGCAGCAAGTTTCGTGCAGTAGTAAAACGGTCCCAAATGCACGCGAATGAAATGAAACTCACAAACATGAGTTTAGGGTCCAACGGTATGGATCGAGTGCATTCGTTGCGAAAAATTCTAACAAGACATCGCGGCACGAACTTTTGCATTAATTGCACCAGTTTGGCTCGTTTTGCAGCAAGTTTCGTGCAGTAGTAAAACGGTCTCAAATGCACGCGAACAGAAAGAATCGCACAAAAACATGAGATTATGGTCCAATGGTGTGGATCGGGAGCGTTTGTTGCGAAAAATTCTAACAAGACATCGCGGCGCAAACTTTTGCATTAATTGCACCAGTTTGGCTCATTTTGCAGCAAGTTTTGTGCAATAGCAAAACGGTTCCAAATGCACCCAAACAGAAATAAATGCACCAAAACCTGAGTTTAGGGTCCAATGGTGTGGATCGAGAGCATTCGTTGCGAAAAATTCTAACAAGACATCGCGGCACGAACTTTTGCATTAATTGCAACAGCTTGGCTCATTTTGCACCAAGTTTCGTGCAATAGCAAAATAGTTCCAAATGGATCCAAACGGAAAGTAACGCACCAAAACATGAGTTTAGGGTGCCATGGTGTGGATCGGGAGCGTTCGTTGTGAAAAATTCTAACAAGACATCGTGGCACGAACTTTTGCATTAATTGCACAAGTTTAGCGCGTTTTGCACCAAGTTTCGTGCAGTAGCAAAATAGTCCCAAATGCACGCGAACGGAAAGAAACAAACAAAAACATGAGTTTAGGGTTCAATGGTGTGGATCGTGAGCGTTCGTTGCGAAAAATTCTAACAAGACATCGCGGCACGAACTTTTGCATTAATTGCACCAGCTTGGCTCGTTTTGCACCAAGTTTCGTGCAATAGCAAAACAGTTCAAATGGACCCAAACGGAAAGATACGTACCAAAACATGAGTTTAGGGTGCAATGTTGTGGATAAGGAGTGTTCGTTGCGAAAAATTCTAACAAGACATCGGGGCACGAACTTTTGCATTAATGCACCAGCTCGGCTCGTTTTGCACCAAGTTTCACGCAGTAGCAAAATGGTCCCAAATGCATGTGAACGGAATGATACGCACCAAAACCTGAGTTTAGGGTGCAATGTTGTGGATCAGGAGCGTTCGTTGCGAAAAATTCTAACAAGACATCGTGGCACGAACTTTGGCATTAATTACACCAGTTTGGCGCGTTTTGCAGCAAGTTTCGTGCAGTAGCAAAACGGTCCCAAATGCACGCGAATGGAAAGAAACTCACAAAAACATGAGTTTAGGGTCCAATGGTGTGGATCGAGAGCATTCGTTGCAAAAAATGCTAACAAGACATCGCGGCACGAACTTTTGCATTAATTGCAATAGCTTGGCTCGTTTTGCACCAAGTTTCGTGCAATAGCAAAATAGTTCCAAATGGATCCAAACGGAAAGAACGCACCAAAACATGAGTTTAGGGTGCCATGGTGTGGATCAGGAGCGTTCGTTGTGAAAAATTCTAACAAGACATCGTGGCACGAACTTTTGCATTAATTGCACCAGTTTGGTGCGTTTTGCAGCAAGTTTCGTGCAAGTAGCAAATGGTGCCAAATGCACGCGAACGAAAAGAAATGAACAAAATATGAGTTTAGGGTCCAATGGTGTGGATCGGGAGCATTCATTGTGAAAAATTCTAACAAGACATCGTGGCACGAACTTTTGCATTAATTGCACCAGTTTGGCGCGTTTTGGAGCAAGTTTCATGCAGTAGCAAAACGGTCCCAAATGCACGTGAATGGAAAGAAACTCACAAAAACATGAGTTTAGGGTCCAATGGTGTGGATCGGGAGCGTTCGTTGCCAAAAATTCTAACAAGACATCGCGGCACGAACTTTTGCATTAATTGCACCAGCTTGGCTCGTTTTGCACCAAGTTTCGTGCAATAGCAAAACAGTTCGAAATGGACCCAAACGGAAAGAAACGTACCAAAACATGAGTTTAGGGTGCAATGTTGTGGATCAGGAGTGTTCGTTGCGAAAAATTCGAACAAGACATCGGAGCACGAACTTTTGCATTAATTGCACCAGTTTGGCGCGTTTTGCAGCAAGTTTCGTGCTATAGCAAAACGGTCCTAAATGCACGCGAATGGAAAGAAACGCACAAAAACATTAATTTAGGGTCCAATGGTGTGGATCGGGAGCGTTCGTTGTGAAAAAATCTTACAAGATATCGCGGTACGAACTTTTGCATTAATTGCACTAGTTTGGCTCGTTTTGCAGCAAGTTTCGTGCAAAAGCAAAACGGTTCCAAATGAACTCAAACGGAAAGAAATGCACCAAAACCTGAGTTTATGGTTCAATGGTGTGGATCCGGATCGTTTGTTATGAAAAATTCTAACAAGACATCATGGCACGAACTTTTGCATTAATTGCACCTGCTTGGCTCGTTTTGCACCAAGTTTCGTGCAATAGTAAAACGGTTCCAAATGCCCTCAAACAGAAAGAAACGCACCAAAACCTGAGTTTAGGGTCCAATGGTGTGGCTCGGGAGCGTTCGTTGTGAAAAATTCTAACAATACATCGCGGCACGAACTTTTGCATTAATTGCACCAGTTTGGCGCGTTTTGCAGCAAGTTTCGTGCAGTAGCAAAACGGTCCCAAATGCACGCGAACGGAAAGAAAAGCACAAAAACATGAGATTAGGGTCCAATGGTGTGGATCGGGAGCGTTTGTTGCGAAAAATTTTAACAAGACATCGCGGCGTGAACTTTTGCAATAATTGCACCAGCTTGGCTCGTTTTGCACCAAGTTTCGTGCAATAGCAAAACAGTTCGAAATGGACCCAAACGGAAAGAAACGTACCAAAACGTGAGTTTAGGGTGCAATGTTGTGGATCAGGAGTGTTCGTTGCGAAAAATTCTATCAAGACATCGGAGCACGAACTTTTGCATTAATTGCACCAGTTTGGCGCGTTTTGCAGCAAGTTTTGTGCTGTAGCAAAACGGTCCTAAATGCATGCGAACGGAAAGAAACGCACAAAACATGAGTTTAGGGTCCAATGTTGTGGATCGGGAGCGTTCGTTGTGAAAAATTCTAATAAGACATCTCGGCACGAACTTTTGCATTAATTGCACTAGTTTGGCTCGTTTTGCAGCAAGTTTTGTGCAGTGGCAACACGGTCCCAAATGCACGCGAACGGAAAGAATCGCACAAAAACATGAGATTAGGGTCCAATGGTGTGGATCGGGAGCGTTTGTTGCGAAAAATTCTAACAAGACATCGCGGCGCAAACTTTTGCATTAATTGCACCAGTTTGGCTCGTTTTGCAGCAAGTTTTGTGCAATAGCAAAACGGTTCCAAATGCACCCAAACAGAAATAAATGCACCAAAACCTGAGTTTAGGGTCCAATGGTGTGGATCGGGAGCGTTCCTTGCGAAAAATTCTAACAAGACATCGTGGCCCGAACTTTTGCATTAGTTGCACCATTTTGGCGCATTTTGCAGCAAGTTTCGTGCAGTAGCAAAACGGTCCCAAATGCACGCGAATGGAAAGAAACAAAAACTTGAGTTTAGGGTCTAATGGTGTGGATCGAGAGCATTCATTGCGAAAAATTCTAACAAGACATCACGGCACAAACTTTTGCATTAATTGCAACAGCTTGGCTTGATTTCCACCAAGTTTCGTGCAATAGCAAAATAGTTCCAAATGGATCCAAACGGAAAGAAACGCACCAAAACATGAGTTTAGGGTGCAATGGTGTGGATCGGGAGCGTTCGTTGCGAAAAATTCTAACAAGACATCATGGCACAAACTTTTGCATTAATTGCACCAGTTTGGCTCGTTTTGCAGCAAGTTTCGTGCAGTAGTAAAACGGTCCCAAATGCACGCGAATGAAATGAAACTCACAAAACATGAGTTTAGGGTCCAATGGTGTGGATCGAGTGCATTCGTTGCGAAAAATTCTAACAAGACATCGCGGCACGAACTTTTGCATTAATTGCACCAGTTTGGCTTGTTTTGCAGCAAGTTTCGTGCAGTAGTAAAACGGTCTCAAATGCACGCGAACAGAAAGAATCGCACAAAAACATGAGATTATGGTCCAATGGTGTGGATCGGGAGCGTTTGTTGCGAAAAATTCTAACAAGACATCGCGGCGCAAACTTTTGCATTAATTGCACCAGTTTGGCTCATTTTGCAGCAAGTTTTGTGCAATAGCAAAACGGTTCCAAATGCACCCAAACAGAAATAAATGCACCAAAACCTGAGTTTAGGGTCCAATGGTGTGGATCGAGAGCATTCGTTGCGAAAAATTCTAACAAGACATCGCGGCACGAACTTTTGCATTAATTGCAACAGCTTGGCTCATTTTGCACCAAGTTTCGTGCAATAGCAAAATAGTTCCAAATGGATCCAAACGGAAAGTAACGCACCAAAACATGAGTTTAGGGTGCCATGGTGTGGATCGGGAGCGTTCGTTGTGAAAAATTCTAACAAGACATCGTGGCACGAACTTTTGCATTAATTGCACAAGTTTAGCGCGTTTTGCAGCCAAGTTTCGTGCAGTAGCAAAATAGTCCCAAATGCACGCGAACGGAAAGAAACAAACAAAAACATGAGTTTAGGGTTCAATGGTGTGGATCGTGAGCGTTCGTTGCGAAAAATTCTAACAAGACATCGCGGCACGAACTTTTGCATTAATTGCACCAGCTTGGCTCGTTTTGCACCAAGTTTCGTGCAATAGCAAAACAGTTCAAATGGACCCAAACGGAAAGATACGTACCAAAACATGAGTTTAGGGTGCAATGTTGTGGATAAGGAGTGTTCGTTGCGAAAAATTCTAACAAGACATCGGGGCACGAACTTTTGCATTAATGCACCAGCTCGGCTCGTTTTGCACCAAGTTTCACGCAGTAGCAAAATGGTCCCAAATGCATGTGAACGGAATGATACGCACCAAAACCTGAGTTTAGGGTGCAATGTTGTGGATCAGGAGCGTTCGTTGCGAAAAATTCTAACAAGACATCGTGGCACGAACTTTGGCATTAATTACACCAGTTTGGCGCGTTTTGCAGCAAGTTTCGTGCAGTAGCAAAACGGTCCCAAATGCACGCGAATGGAAAGAAACTCACAAAAACATGAGTTTAGGGTCCAATGGTGTGGATCGAGAGCATTCGTTGCAAAAAATGCTAACAAGACATCGCGGCACGAACTTTTGCATTAATTGCAATAGCTTGGCTCGTTTTGCACCAAGTTTCGTGCAATAGCAAAATAGTTCCAAATGGATCCAAACGGAAAGAAACGCACCAAAACATGAGTTTAGGGTGCCATGGTGTGGATCAGGAGCGTTCGTTGTGAAAAATTCTAACAAGACATCGTGGCACGAACTTTTGCATTAATTGCACCAGTTTGGTGCGTTTTGCAGCAAGTTTCGTGCAGTAGCAAAATGGTGCCAAATGCACGCGAACGAAAAGAAATGAACAAAAATATGAGTTTAGGGTCCAATGGTGTGGATCGGGAGCATTCATTGTGAAAAATTCTAACAAGACATCGTGGCACGAACTTTTGCATTAATTGCACCAGTTTGGCGCGTTTTGGAGCAAGTTTCATGCAGTAGCAAAACGGTCCCAAATGCACGTGAATGGAAAGAAACTCACAAAAACATGAGTTTAGGGTCCAATGGTGTGGATCGGGAGCGTTCGTTGCCAAAAATTCTAACAAGACATCGCGGCACGAACTTTTGCATTAATTGCACCAGCTTGGCTCGTTTTGCACCAAGTTTCGTGCAATAGCAAAACAGTTCGAAATGGACCCAAACGGAAAGAAACGTACCAAAACATGAGTTTAGGGTGCAATGTTGTGGATCAGGAGTGTTCGTTGCGAAAAATTCTAACAAGACATCGGAGCACGAACTTTTGCATTAATTGCACCAGTTTGGCGCGTTTTGCAGCAAGTTTCGTGCTATAGCAAAACGGTCCTAAATGCACGCGAATGGAAAGAAACGCACAAAACATTAATTTAGGGTCCAATGGTGTGGATCGGGAGCGTTCGTTGTGAAAAAATCTTACAAGATATCGCGGTACGAACTTTTGCATTAATTGCACTAGTTTGGCTCGTTTTGCAGCAAGTTTCGTGCAAAAGCAAAACGGTTCCAAATGAACTCAAACGGAAAGAAATGCACCAAAACCTGAGTTTATGGTTCAATGGTGTGGATCCGGAGCGTTTGTTATGAAAAATTCTAACAAGACATCATGGCACGAACTTTTGCATTAATTGCACCTGCTTGGCTCGTTTTGCACCAAGTTTCGTGCAATAGTAAAACGGTTCCAAATGCACTCAAACAGAAAGAAACGCACCAAAACCTGAGTTTAGGGTCCAATGGTGTGGCTCGGGAGCGTTCGTTGTGAAAAATTCTAACAATACATCGCGGCACGAACTTTTGCATTAATTGCACCAGTTTGGCGCGTTTTGCAGCAAGTTTCGTGCAGTAGCAAAACGGTCCCAAATGCACGCGAACGGAAAGAAAAGCACAAAAACATGAGATTAGGGTCCAATGGTGTGGATCGGGAGCGTTTGTTGCGAAAAATTTTAACAAGACATCGCGGCGTGAACTTTTGCAATAATTGCACCAGCTTGGCTCGTTTTGCACCAAGTTTCGTGCAATAGCAAAACAGTTCGAAATGGACCCAAACGGAAAGAAACGTACCAAAACGTGAGTTTAGGGTGCAATGTTGTGGATCAGGAGTGTTCGTTGCGAAAAATTCTATCAAGACATCGGAGCACGAACTTTTGCATTAATTGCACCAGTTTGGCGCGTTTTGCAGCAAGTTTTGTGCTGTAGCAAAACGGTCCTAAATGCATGCGAACGGAAAGAAACGCACAAAACATGAGTTTAGGGTCCAATGTTGTGGATCGGGAGCGTTCGTTGTGAAAAATTCTAATAAGACATCTCGGCACGAACTTTTGCATTAATTGCACTAGTTTGGCTCGTTTTGCAGCAAGTTTTGTGCAGTGGCAACACGGTCCCAAATGCACGCGAACGGAAAGAATCGCACAAAAACATGAGATTAGGGTCCAATGGTGTGGATCGGGAGCGTTTGTTGCGAAAAATTCTAACAAGACATCGCGGCGCAAACTTTTGCATTAATTGCACCAGTTTGGCTCGTTTTGCAGCAAGTTTTGTGCAATAGCAAAACGGTTCCAAATGCACCCAAACAGAAATAAATGCACCAAAACCTGAGTTTAGGGTCCAATGGTGTGGATCGGGAGCGTTCCTTGCGAAAAATTCTAACAAGACATCGTGGCACGAACTTTTGCATTAATTGCACCATTTTGGCGCATTTTGCAGCAAGTTTCGTGCAGTAGCAAAACGGTCCCAAATGCACGCGAATGGAAAGAAACAAAAACTTGAGTTTAGGGTCTAATGGTGTGGATCGAGAGCATTCGTTGCGAAAAATTCTAACAAGACATCGCGGCACAAACTTTTGCATTAATTGCAACAGCTTGGCTCGATTTCCACCAAGTTTCGTGCAATAGCAAAATAGTTCCAAATGGATCCAAACGGAAAGAAACGCACCAAAACATGAGTTTAGGGTGCAATGGTGTGGATCGGGAGCGTTCGTTGCGAAAAATTCTAACAAGACATCGTGGCACAAACTTTTGCATTAATTGCACCAGTTTGGCTCGTTTTGCAGCAAGTTTCGTGCAGTAGTAAAACGGTCCCAAATGCACGCGAATGAAATGAAACTCACAAAACATGAGTTTAGGGTCCAATGGTGTGGATCGAGTGCATTCGTTGCGAAAAATTCTAACAAGACATCGCGGCACGAACTTTTGCATTAATTGCACCAGTTTGGCTTGTTTTGCAGCAAGTTTCGTGCAGTAGTAAAACGGTCTCAAATGCACGCGAACAGAAAGAATCGCACAAAAACATGAGATTAGGGTCCAATGGTGTGGATCGGGAGCATTTGTTGCGAAAATTCTAACAAGACATCGCGGCGCAAACTTTTGCATTAATTGCACCAGTTTGGCTCGTTTTGCAGCAAGTTTTGTGTAATAGCAAAACGGTTCCAAATGCACCCAAACAGAAATAAATGCACCAAAACCTGAGTTTAGGGTCCAATGGTGTGGATCGAGAGCATTCGTTGCGAAAAATTCTAACAAGACATCGCGGCACGAACTTTTGCATTAATTGCAACAGCTTGGCTCATTTTGCACCAAGTTTCGTGCAATAGCAAAATAGTTCCAAATGGATCCAAACGGAAAGAAACGCACCAAAACATGAGTTTAGGGTGCCATGGTGTGGATCGGGAGCGTTCGTTGTGAAAAATTCTAACAAGACATCGTGGCACGAACTTTTGCATTAATTGCACAAGTTTGGCGCGTTTTGCAGCAAGTTTCGTGCAGTAGCAAAATGGTCCCCAATGCACGCAAACGGAAAGAAACGAACAAAAACATGAGTTTAGGGTTCAATGGTGTGGATCGTGAGCATTCGTTGCGAAAAATTCTAACAAGACATCGCGGCACGAACTTTTGCATTAATTGCACCAGCTTGGCTCGTTTTGCACCAAGTTTCGTGCAATAGCAAAACAGTTCAAATGGACCCAAACGGAAAGATACGTACCAAAACATGAGTTTAGGGTGCAATGTTGTGGATCAGGAGCTGTTCGTTGCGAAAAATTCTAACAAGACATCGGGGCACGAACTTTTGCATTAATGCACCAGCTTGGCTCGTTTTGCACCAAGTTTCACGCAGTAGCAAAATGGTCCCAAATGCATGTGAACGGAATGATACGCACCAAAACATGAGTTTAGGTGCAATGGTGTGGATCAGGGAGCGTTCGTTGCTGAAAAATTCTAACAAGACATCGTCGGCACGAACTTTTGCATTAATTGCACACCAGTTTGGCTCGTTTTGCAGCAAGTTTCGTGCAGTAGCAAAACGGTTCCAAATGCACGCGAACGGAAAGAAACTGCACAAAAACATGAGTTTAGGGTCCAATGGTGTGGATCGGGAGCATTCGTTGCGAAAAATTCTAACAAGACATCGCGGCACGAACTTTTGCATAATTGCAACAGCTTGGCTCGTTTTGCACCAAGTTTCGTGCAATAGCAAAATAGTTCCAAATGGAATCCAAACGGAAAGAAACGCACCAAAACATGAGTTTAGGGTGCCAATGGTGTGGATCGGGAGCGTTCGTTGCGAAAATTCTAACAAGACATCGCTGGCACGAACTTTTGCATTAATTGCACCAGTTTGGCTCGTTTTGCAGCAAGTTTCGTGCAGTAGCAAAACTGGTCCCAAATGCACCCAACAGAAATAAATGCACCAAAAACCTGAGTTTAGGGTCCAATGGTGTGGATCGAGAGCATTCGTTGCGAAAAATTCTAACAAGACATCGCGGCACGAACTTTTGCATTAATTGCAACAGCTTGGCTCGTTTTGCACCAAGTTTCGTGCAATAGCAAAATAGTTCCAAATGGATCCAAACGGAAAGAAACGCACCAAAACATGAGTTTAGGGTGCCATGGTGTGGATCGGGAGCGTTCGTTGTGAAAAATTCTAACAAGACATCGTGGCACGAACTTTTGCATTAATTGCACCAGTTTGGCTGCGTTTTGCAGCAAGTTTCGTGCAAGTAGCAAAACGGTCCCAAATGCACTGCGAACGGAAAGAAACTCACAAAAACATGAGTTTAGGGTCCAATGGTGTGGATCGGGAGCGTTCGTTGCCGAAAAATTCTAACAAGACATCGCGGCACGAACTTTTGCATTAATTGCACCAGCTTGGCTCGTTTTGCACCAAGTTTCGTGCAATAGCAAAACAGTTCGAAATGGACCCAAACGGAAAGAAACGTACCAAAACATGAGTTTAGGGTGCAATGTTGTGGATCAGGAGTGTTCGTTGCGAAAAATTCTAACAAGACATCGGAGGCACGAACTTTTGCATTAATTGCACCAGTTTGCGCGTTTTCGCAGCAAGTTTCGTGCTATAGCAAAACGGTCCTAAATGCACTGCGAACTGGAAAGAAACGCACAAAAACATGAGTTTAGGGTCCAATGGTGTGGATCGGGAGCGTTCGTTGTGAAAAATTCTAACAAGATATCGCGGTACGAACTTTTGCATTAATTGCACTAGTTTGGCTCGTTTGCAGCAAGTTTCGTGCAATAGCAAACGGTTCCAAATGAACTCAACGGAAAGAAATGCACCAAAACCTGAGTTTATGGTTCCAATGGTGTGGATCCGGAGCGTTTGTTGTGAAAAATTCTAACAAGACATCATGGCACGAACTTTTGCATTAATTGCACCTGCTTGGCTCGTTTGCACCAAGTTTCGTGCATTAGTAAAACGGTTCCAAATGCACTCAAACAGAAAGAAACGCACCAAAACCTGAGTTTAGGGTCCAATGGTGTGGATCGGGAGCATTCGTTGTGAAAAATTCTAACAATACATCGCGGCACGAACTTTTGCATTAATTGCACCAGTTTGGCGCGTTTTGCAGCAAGTTTCGTGCAGTAGCAAAACGGTCCCAAATGCACGCGAACGGAAAGAAAAGCACAAAAACATGAGATTACGGTCCAATGGTGTGGATCGAGGAGCGTTTGTTGCGAAAAATTTAACAAGACATCGCGGCGTCGAACTTTTGCATAATTGCACCAGCTTGGCTCGTTTTGCACCAAGTTTCGTGCAATAGCAAAACAGTTCGAAATGGACCCAACGGAAAGAAACGTACCAAAACGTGAGTTTAGGGTGCAATGTGTGGATCAGGGAGTGTTCGTTGCGAAAAATTCTATCAAGACATCGGAGCACGAACTTTTGCATTAATTGCACCAGTTTGGCGCGTTTTGCAGCAAGTTTCGTGCTATAGCAAAACTGTCCTAAATGCACGCGAACGGAAAGAAACGCACCAAAACATGAGTTTAGGGTACAATGGTGTGGATCGGGAGCGTTCGTTGCGAAAAATTCTAACAATACACGCGGCGCGAACTTTTGCATTAATTGCACCAGTTTGGCTGTTTGCAGCAAGTTTCGTGCAATAGCAAAACGGTTCCGAAATGCACCCAAACGGAAATAAATGCACCAAAACCCGAGTTTAGGGTCCAATGGTGTGGATCGGAGTGTTCGTTGCGAAAAATTCTAACAAGACATCGGGCACGAACTTTTGCTTTAATTGCACCAGTTTGGCGTCGTTTCGCAGCAAGTTTCGTGCTAGTAGCAAACGGTCCTAAATGCACGCGAACGGAAAGAAACGCACCAAAACCTGAGTTTAGGGTCCAATGGTGTGGATCGGGAGCGTGCGTGCTGCGAAAAAATTCCTACCAAGACATCGCGGCGCTAAACTTTTGTATTAATTGCACCAGTTTGGCTCGTTTTGCAGCAAGTTTTCGTGCAATAGCAAAACGGTTCCAAATGCACCTCAAACGGAAAGAAACTGCACCAAAACCTGAGTTTAGGGTCCAATGGTGTGGATCAGGGAGCGTTCGTTGCTGAAAAATTCTAACAAGACATCGCGGCACGAACTTTTGCATTAATTGCACCATGTTTGGCGCGTTTTGCCAGCAAGTTTCGTGCTGTAGCAAAACAGTCCTAAATGCACGCGAACGGAAAGAAACGCACAAAACATGAGTTTAGGGTCCAATGGTGTGGATCGGGAGCGTTCGTTGTGAAAAATTCTAACAAGACATCTCGGCACGAACTTTTGCATTAATTGCACCAGCTTGGCTCGTTTTGCACCAATGTTTCGTGCAATAGCAAAATGTTTCCAAATGCACTCAAACGGAAAGAAACGCACCAAAACCTGAGTTTAGGGTCCAATGGTGTGGATCAGGGAGCTATTCGTTGTGAAAAATTCTAACAATACATCGAGGCACTGAACTTTTGCATTAATTGCACCAGTTTGGCGCGTTTTGCAGCAAGTTTTGTCCTGTAGCAAAACGGTCCTAAATGCATGCGAACGGAAAGAAACGCACAAAACATGAGTTTAGGGTCCAATGTTGTGGATCGGGAGCGTTCGTTGTGAAAAATTCTAATAAGACATCTCGGCACGAACTTTTGCATTAATTGCACTAGTTTGGCTCGTTTTGCAGCAAGTTTTGTGCAGTGGCAACACGGTCCCAAATGCACGCGAACGGAAAGAATCGCACAAAAACATGAGATTAGGGTCCAATGGTGTGGATCGGGAGCGTTTGTTGCGACAAATTCTAACAAGACATCGCGGCGCAAACTTTTGCATTAATTGCACCAGTTTGGCTCGTTTTGCAGCAAGTTTTGTGCAATAGCAAAACGGTTCCAAATGCACCCAAATCGAAATAAATGCACCAAAACCTGAGTTTAGGGTCCAATGGTGTGGATCGGGGGCGTTCCTTGCGAAAAATTCTAACAACACATCGTGGCACGAACTTTTGCATTAATTGCACCATTTTGGCGCATTTTGTAGCAAGTTTCGTGCAGTAGCAAACGGTCCCAAATGCACGCGAATGGAAAGAAACAAAAACTTGAGTTTAGGGTCTAATGGTGTGGATCGAGAGCATTCGTTGCGAAAAATTCTAACAAGACATCGCGGCACAAACTTTTGCATTAATTGCAACAGCTTGGCTGCGTTTCCACCAAGTTTCGTGCAATAGCAAAATAGTTCCAAATGGATCCAAACGGAAAGAAACGCACCAAAACATGAGTTTAGGGTGCAATGGTGCGGATCGGGAGCGTTCGTTGCGAAAAATTCTAACAAGACATCGTGGCACAAACTTTTGCATTAATTGCACCAGTTTGGCTCGTTTTGCAGCAAGTTTCGTGCAGTAGTAAAATGGTCCCAAATGCACGCGAATGAAATGAAACTCACAAATCATGAGTTTAGGGTCCAATGGTGGGATCGAGTGCATTCGTTGCAAAAATTTCTAACAAGACATCGCGGCACGAACTTTTGCATTAATTGCACCAGTTTGGCTCGTTTTGCAGCAAGTTTCGTGCTAGTAGGCAAAACGGTCCTAAATGCACGCGAACAGGAAAGAAATGCACAAAACATGAGATTAGGGTCCAATGGTGTGGATCGGGAGCATGTTCGTTGCGAAAAATTCTAACAAGACATCGCGGCCAAACTTTTGCATTAATTGCACCAGTTTGGCTCGTTTTGCAGCAAGTTTTCGTGCAATAGCAAAACGGTTCCAAATGCACCCAAACGGAAAGAAACTGCACCAAAACATGAGTTAGGGTCCAATGGGTGTGGATCGGGAGCATTCGTTGCGAAAAATTCTAACAATACATCGCGGCACGAACTTTTGCATTAATTGCAACCAGCTTTGGCTCGTTTGCACCAAGTTTCGTGCAATAGCAAAATAGTTCCAAATGGATCCAAACAGAAAGAAACGCACCAAAACATGAGTTTAGGGTGCCAATGGTGTGGATCGGGAGCGTTCGTTGTGAAAAATTCTAACAAGACATCGGGCACGAACTTTTGCATTAATTGCACAAGTTTTTCCGCATTTTGCAGCAAGTTTCGTGCAGTAGCAAAATGGTCCCAAATGCACGCAAACGGAAAGAAACGGAACAAAACATGAGTTTAGGTTCCAATGGTGTGGATCGTGAGCGTTCGTTGCGAAAATTCTAACAAGACATCGCGGCAACGACTTTTGCATTAATTGCACAGCTTGGCTCGTTTTGCACCAAGTTTCGTGCGAATAGCAAAACAGTTCCAAATGGACCCAAACGGAAAGATAACGTACCAAAACATGAGTTTAGGGTGCAATAGTGTGGATCAGGAGTGTTCGTTGCGAAAAATTCTAACAAGACATCGTGGCACGAACTTTTGCATTAATTGCACACAGCTTTGGCATCGTTTCGCAGCCATGTTTCGTGCTATAGCAAATACGGTTCCTAAATGCACTCGAAACGGAAAGAAACGCACCAAACCTGAGTTTAGGGTCCAATGGTGTGGATCAGGGAGGCCTCGTTGGGAAAATTCTAACAAGACTATCGCTGGCAGGAACTTTTGCATTAATTGACACTAGTTTGGCTCGTTTTGCAGCAAGTTTCGTGCAGTAGCAAAACGGTCCCAAATGCACGCGAATGGAAAGAAACTCACAAAACATGAGTTTAGGGTCCAATGGTGTGGATCGAGAGCATTCGTTGCGAAAAATTCTAACAGACATCGCGGCACGAACTTTTGCATTAATTGCAACTTGGCTCGTTTTGCACCAAGTTTCGTGCAATAGCAAAATGTTCCAAATGGATCCAAACGAAAGAAACGCACCAAAACATGAGTTTAGGTTGCAATGGTGTGGATCGGGAGCGTTTGTTGCGAAAAATTCTAACAAGACATCGCGGCGCAACTTTTGCATTAATTGCACCAGTTTGGCTCGTTTTGCAGCAAGTTTCGTGCAATAGCAAAACGGTTCCAAATGCACCCAAAAAAAAATGCACCAAAACCTGAGTTTAGGGTCCAATGGTGTGGATCGAGCATTCGTTGCGAAAAATTCTAACAAGACGCGGCACGAACTTTTGCATTAATTGCAACAGCTTGGCTCGTTTTGCACCAAGTTTCGTGCAATAGCAAAATAGTTCCAAATGGATCCAACGGAAAGAAACGCACCAAAACATGAGTTTAGGGCCATGGTGTGGATCGGGAGCGTTCGTTGTGAAAAATTCTAACAAGACATCGGGCACGAACTTTTGCATTAATTGCACCAGTTTGGCGTTTTGCAGCAAGTTTCGTGCATAGCAAAATGGTG
>NW_024376792.1:0-22303 GCF_016808335.1 Panicum virgatum
AAACTCATGAATTGGTGCATTTCGTACTGTTTGGGTGCATTTTGGATTTTTCGTTACTGCATGAAACTCGGTGCAAAAGTTGAACTAGTGCAATTAATGAAAAGTTCGTGCCACGAATCGCATCAATTTTTCGCAATGAACACACCCGATCCACCCCATTGGACGCTAAACTCATGAATTGGTGTTTTGTATTGTTTGGGTGCATTTTGGATTGTTTCGTTACTGCATGAAACTCGGTGCGAATAGGGAACTGTGCAATTAATGCAAAAGTTCGTCACGAACTCGCATCGGAATTTTTGGCAACGAACGCACGCGATCCACCCCATTGGACCCTAAACTCATGTTTTGGTGTGTTTCGTAGTGTTTGGGTGCATTTGTCAATGTTACTACATGAAACTCGGTGCAAAACGGGTTGAACTGGTGCAATTAATGCACAAGTTTGTGCCATAAAGTCGCATCGGAATTTTTCGCAAAGAACACACTCGATCCACCCCATTGGAACCAAACTCATGTTCTGGAGCATTTGTAGTGTCGGTGCATTTGGCAATGTTTCGTTATTCACGAAACTCGGTGCAAAAGGTTGAACTGGTGCAATTAATGAAGAAGTTCGTGCCACAAATCGCATCAAGTTTTTCGCAATGACACACCCGATCCACCCCATTGGACGCTAAACTCATGAATTGGTGCGTTTTGTATTGTTTGGGTGCATTTTGGATTGTTTCGTTACTGCATGAAACTCGGTGCGAATAGGCTGAACTGGTGCAATTAATGCAAAAGTTCGTGCCATGAACTCCATCGGATTTTTGGCAACGAACGCACGCGATCCACCCCATTGGACCCTAAACTCATGTTTTGGTTGTTTTCGTAGTGTTTGGGTGCATTGTGTTTGTTTCGTTACTACATGAAACTCGGTGCAAAACGGGTTGAACTGGTGCAATTAATGCACAAGTTTGTGCCATAAAGTCGGATCAGAATTTTTCGCAGAACGCACCTCGATCCACCCCATTGGACCAAACTCATGTTCTTTCGTAGTTTGGGTGCATTTGGCAATGTTTCGTTACTACACGAACTCGGTGCAAAACGGGTTGAACTGGTGCAATTAATGAAGAAGTTGTGCCACGAAATCGCATCAGAGTTTTTCGCAATGAACACCCGATCCACCCCATTGGACGCTAAACTCATGAATTGGTGCGTTTTGTATTGTTTGGGTGCATTTTGGATTGTTTCGTTACTGCATGAAACTTGATGCGAAATAGGCTAAACTGGTGCAATTATGCAAAAGTTCGTGCCACGAACTCGCATCGGAATTTTTGGCAATGAACGCATGCGATCCACCCCATTGACCCTAAACTCATGTTTTGGTGCGTTTTCGTAGTGTTTGGGTGCATTTGTTGTTTCGTTACTACATGAAACTCGGTGCAAAACGGGTTGAACTGTGCAATTAATGCACAAGTTGTGCCATAAAGTCGCATCGAATTTTTCGCAAAGAACGCACTCGATCCACCCCATTGGAAAAACTCATGTTTTTCGTACTGTTCGGTGCATTTGGCAATTTTTCGTTACTAAAACTCGTGCAAAATGGGTTGAACTGGTGCAATTAAGAAGAAGTTCGTGCCACGAATCGCATCGGAGTTTTGCAAAACACACCCGATCCCCCATTGGACCCAAACTCATGAATTGGTGTTTTGTATGTTTGGGTGCATTTTGGATTGTTTCGTTACTGCATGAAACTTGTGCAAAACGGTTGCAATAATGCAAAATTCGTGCGAAATCGCATCGAATTTTTGGCAACGAACGCACAGATCCACCCCATTGGACCCTAAACTCATGTTTGGTTCGTTTCGTAGTGTTTGGGTGCATTTGTCAATGTTTTCGTTACTACATGAAACTCGGTGCAAAACGGGTTGAACTGGTGCAATTAATGCACAAGTTTGTGCCATAAAGTCGCATCAGAATTTTTCGCAAAGAACGCACTCGATCCACCCCATTGGAACCAAACCTCATGTTCTGGAGCATTTCGTAGTGTGTCGGTGCATTTGGCAATGTTTCGTTATTCACGAAACTCGGTGCAAAAACAGTTGAACTGGTGCAATTAATGAGAAGTTCGTGCACGAAATCCAGCAATCGGAGTTTTTCGCAATGAACACACCCGATCCACCCCATTGGACGCTAAACTCCATGATTGGTGCGTTTTGTATTGTTGGGTGTGCATTTTGGATTGTTTCGTTATACTGCATGAAAACTTGATGCGAAATAGGCTAATCCTAGTGCAATTATTGCAAAAAGTTCGTGCCATGAACTCGCATCGGAATTTTTGGCAACGAACGCAATGCGATCCACCCCATTGGACCCTAAACTCATGTTTGGTGCGTTTTCATAGTGTTTGGGTGCATTTGTCAATGTTTCGTTACTACATGAAACTCGGTGCAAAACAGTTGAACTGGTGCAGATTATGCACAAGTTGGTGCCATAAAGTCGCATACGGTAATTTTTCGCAAAGAACGCACTCGATCCACCCAATTGGAACCCTAAACTCAAGTATTGGTTTGTTTCGTACTGTTTGGGGTGCATTTTTGATTTGTTTCCGTTACTGTCACGAAACTCGGTGCAAAACGAGTTGAACTAGTGCAATTAATGAAGAAGTCGTGCCACGAAATCTCATCAGAGTTTTTCGTAATGAACGCACCTGATCCACCCTTGGACACTAGACTCATGAATTGGTCGCGTTTCGTAGTGTTTGGGTGCATTTTGGATTATTTCGTTACTGCATGAACTCGGTGCGAACTAGGCTGAACTGGTGTCAATTAATGCAAAAGTTCGTGCCATGAACTCCCATCGGAGTTTTTGCAACGAACGCACGCGATCACCCCGATTGGACCCTAACTCATGTTTTGAGTGTGTTTTGCGTAGTGTTTGGGTGCATTTAGTCAATGTTTGTTACTACATGAAACTCGGTGCAAAACGGGTTGAACTGGTGTAAATTAATGCACAAGTTTGTGCCATAAAGTCGGATCAGAATTTTTCAGGAAAGAACGCACTCGATCCACCCCATTGGAACCAAACTCATGTTCTGGAGCATTTCGTAGTGTGTCGGTGCATTTGGCAATGTTTCGTTATTACACGGAACTCGGTGCAAAACAGGTTGAAACTGGTGCAATTAATGAAGAAGTTCGTGCCACGAAATCGCATCAGGAGTTTTTCGCAATGAACACACCCGATCCACCCCATTGGATGCTAAACTCATGAATTGGTGCGTTTTGTATTGTGTGGGTGCATTTTGGATTGTTTCATTACAGGCATGAAACTTGATGCGAAATAGGCTAAACTGGTGCAATTATTGCAAAAGTTCGTGCCACGAACTCGCATCGGAATTTTTGGCAACGAACGCATGCGATCCACCCCATTGGACCCAAAACTCATGTTTTGGTGCGTTTTCGTAGTGTTTGGGTGCATTTGTCAATGTTTCGTTACTACATGAAACTCGGTGCAAAACGGGTTGAACTGGTGCAATTAATGCACAAGTTTGTGCCATAAAGTCGCATCGGAATTTTTCGCAAAGAACGCACTCGATCCACCCATTGGAAACCAAACTCATGTTCTAGAGCATTTCGTACTGTTTCGGTGCATTTGGCAATGTTTCATTACTACACGGAACTCGATGCAAAATGGGTTGAACTGGTGCAATGAAGGCACAAGTTTGTGCCATGAAGTCGCATTGGAATTTTTGCAACAAACACACCCGATCCGCCCCATTGGACCCCAAAACTGTAGTATTGGTGTGTTTCGTACTGTTTGGGTACATTTTGGATTTGTTTCGTTACTACACAAAACTTGGTACAAAACGGGTTGAACATAAATGCAAAAATTCGTGGTACGAAATCTATCGTATTTTTTCACAATGAACACACCCGATCCACCCCATTGGACCCTAAACTCATGTATTGGTTCGTTTCGTAGTGTTTGGGTGCATTTGTCAATGTTTTGTTACTACATGAAACTCGGTGCAAAACGGGTTGAACTGGTGAATTAATGCACAAGTTTGTGCCATAAAGTCGCATCAGAATTTTTCGCAAAGAACGCACTCGATCCACCCCATTGGAACCAAACTCATGTTCTGGAGCATTTCGTAGTGTGTCGGTGCATTTGGCAATGTTTCGTTATTTCACGAAACTCGGTGCAAAACAGGTTGAACTGGTGCAATTAATGAAGAAGTTCGTGCCACGAAATCGCATCAGAGTTTTTCGCAATGAACACACCCGATCCACCCCATTGGACGCTAAACTCATGAATTGGGTGCGTTTTGTATTGTTTGGGTGCATTTTGGATTGTTTCGTTACTGCATGAAACTTGATGCGAAATAGGCTAATCTAGTGCAATTATTGCAAAAGTTCGTGCCATGAACTCGCATCGGAATTTTTGGCAACGAACGCATGCGATCCACCCCATTGGACCCTAAACTCATGTTTTGGTGCGTTTTCGTAGTGTTTGGGTGCATTTGTCAATGTTTCGTTACTACATGAAACTCGGTGCAAAACAGGTTGAACTGGTGCAATTAATGCACAAGTTGGTGCCATAAAGTCCATCGGAATTTTTCGCAAAGAACGCACTCGATCCCCCAATTGGACCCTAAACTCAAGTATTGGGTTTGTTCGTACTGTTTGGGTGCATTTTGGATTTGTTTCGTTACTGCACGAAACTCGGTGCAAAACGAGTTGAACTAGTGCAATTAATGAAGAAGTTCGTGCCACGAAATCTCATCAGAGTTTTTCGTAATGAACGCACCTGATCCACCCCATTGGACGCTAAACTCATGAATTGGTGCGTTTGTAGTGTTTGGGTGCATTTTGGATTATTTCGTTACTGCATGAAACTCGGTGCGAACTAGGCTGAATCTGGTGCAATTAATGCAAAAGTTCGTGCCATGAACTCCCATCGGAATTTTTGGCAACGAACGCATGCGATCCACCCATTGGACCCTAAACTCATGTTTTGGTGCGTTTCGTAGTGTTTGGGTGCATTTGTCAATGTTTCGTTACTACATGAAACTCGGTGCAAAACAAGTTGAACTGGTGCAATTAATGCACAAGTTGGTGCCATAAAGTCGCATCGGAATTTTTCGCAAAGAACGCACTCGATCCACCCAATTGGACCCTAAACTCAAGTATTGGTTTGTTTCGTACTGTTTGGGTGCATTTTTGATTTGTTTCGTTACTTCACGAAACTCGGTGCAAAACGAGTTGAACTAGTGCAATTAATGAAGAAGTTCGTGCCACGAAATCTCATCAGAGTTTTTCGTAATGAACGCACCTGATCCACCCCATTGGACACTAAACTCATGAATTGGTGCGTTTTGTAGTGTTTGGGTGCATTTTGGATTATTTCGTTACTGCATGAAACTCGGTGCGAACTAGGCTGAACTGGTGCAATTAATGCAAAAGTTCGTGCCATGAACTCCCATCGGAGTTTTTGGCAACGAACGCACGCGATCCACCCCATTGGACCCTAAACTCATGTTTTGGTGTGTTTTCGTAGTGTTTGGGTGCATTAGTCAATGTTTTGTTACTACATGAAACTCGGTGCAAAACGGGTTGAACTGGTGTAATTAATGCACAAGTTTGTGCCATAAAGTCGGATCAGAATTTTTCAGAAAGAACGCACTCGATCCACCCCATTGGAACCAAACTCATGTTCTGGAGCATTTCGTAGTGTGTCGGTGCATTTGGCAATGTTTCGTTATTACACGGAACTCGGTGCAAAACAGGTTGAACTGGTGCAATTAATGAAGAAGTTCGTGCCACGAAATCGCATCAGAGTTTTTCGCAATGAACACACCCGATCCACCCCATTGGACGCTAAACTCATGAATTGGTGCGTTTTGTATTGTTTGGGTGCATTTTGGATTGTTTCATTACTGCATGAAACTTGATGCGAAATAGGCTAAACTGGTGCAATTATTGCAAAAGTTCGTGCCACGAACTCGCATCGGAATTTTTGGCAACGAACGCATGCGATCCACCCCATTGGACCCAAAACTCATGTTTTGGTGCGTTTTCGTAGTGTTTGGGTGCATTTGTCAATGTTTCGTTACTACATGAAACTCGGTGCAAAACGGGTTGAACTGGTGCAATTAATGCACAAGTTTGTGCCATAAAGTCGCATCGGAATTTTTCGCAAAGAACGCACTCGATCCACCCAATTGGAACCAAACTCATGTTCTAGAGCATTTCGTACTGTTTCGGTGCATTTGGCAATGTTTCATTACTACACGGAACTCGATGCAAAATGGGTTGAACTGGTGCAATTAAGGCACAAGTTTGTGCCATGAAGTCGCATTGGAATTTTTTGCAACAAACACACCCGATCCGCCCCATTGGACCCCAAACTGTAGTATTGGTGTGTTTCGTACTGTTTGGGTACATTTTGGATTTGTTTCGTTACTACACAAAACTTGGTACAAAACGGGTTGAACATAAATGCAAAAATTCGTGGTACGAAATCTTATCGTATTTTTTCACAATGAACACACCCGATCCACCCCATTGGACCCTAAACTCATGTATTGGTTCGTTTCGTAGTGTTTGGGTGCATTTGTCAATGTTTTGTTACTACATGAAACTCGGTGCAAAACGGGTTGAGCTGGTGCAATTAATGCACAAGTTTGCGCCATAAAGTCGCATCAGAATTTTTCGCAAAGAACGCACTCGATCCACCCCATTGGAACCAAACTCATGTTCTGGAGCATTTCGTAGTGTGTCGGTGCATTTGGCAATGTTTCGTTATTTCACGAAACTCGGTGCAAAACGGGTTGAACTGGTGCAATTAATGAAGAAGTTCGAGCCACGAAATCGCATCAGAGTTTTTCGCAATGAACACACCCGATCCACCCCATTGGACGCTAAACTCATGAATTGGTGCGTTTTGTATTGTTTGGGTGCATTTTGGATTGTTTCGTTACTGCATGAAACTTGATGCGAAATAGGCTAATCTAGTGCAATTATTGCAAAAGTTCGTGCCATGAACTCGCATCGGAATTTTTGGCAACGAACGCATGTGATCCACCCCATTGGACCCTAAACTCATGTTTTGGTGCGTTTTCGTAGTGTTTGGGTGCATTTGTCAATGTTTCGTTACTACATGAAACTCGGTGCAAAACAGGGTTGAACTGGTGCAATTAATGCACAAGTTTGTGCCATAAAGTCGCATCGGAATTTTTCGCAAAGAACGCACTCGATCCACCCAATTGGACCCTAAATTCAAGTATTGGTTTGTTTCGTACTGTTTGGTGCATTTTTGATTTGTTTCGTTACTTCACGAAACTCGGTGCAAAACGAGTTGAACTAGTGCAATTAATGAAGAAGTTCGTGCCACGAAATCTCATCAGAGTTTTTCGTAATGAACGCACCTGATCCACCCCATTGGACACTAAACTCATGAATTGGTGCGTTTTGTAGTGTTTGGGTGCATTTTGGATTATTTCGTTACTGCATGAAACTCGGTGCGAACTAGGCTGAACTAGTGCAATTAATGCAAAAGTTCGTGCCATGAACTCCCATCGGAGTTTTTGGCAACGAACGAACGCGATCCACCCCATTGGACCCTAAACTCATGTTTTGGTGTGTTTTCGTAGTGCTTGGGTGCATTAGTCAATGTTTTGTTACTACATGAAACTCGGTGCAAAACGGGTTGAACTGGTGTAATTAATGCACAAGTTTGTGCCATAAAGTCGGATCAGAATTTTTCAGAAAGAACGCACTCGATCCACCCCATTGGAACCAAACTCATGTTCTGGAGCATTTCGTAGTGTGTCGGTGCATTTGGCAATGTTTCGTTATTACACGGAACTCGGTGCAAAACAGGTTGAACTGGTGCAATTAATGAAGAAGTTCGTGCCACGAAATCGCATCAGAGTTTTTCGCAATGAACACACCCGATCCACCCCATTGGACGCTAAACTCATGAATTGGTGCGTTTTGTATTGTTTGGGTGCATTTTGGATTGTTTCATTACTGCATGAAACTTGATGCGAAATAGGCTAAACTGGTGCAATTATTGCAAAAGTTCGTGCCACGAACTCGCATCGGAATTTTTGGCAACGAACGCATGCGATCCACCCCATTGGACCCAAAACTCATGTTTTGGTGCGTTTTCGTAGTGTTTGGGTGCATTTGTCAATGTTTCGTTACTACATGAAACTCGGTGCAAAACGGGTTGAACTGGTGCAATTAATGCACAAGTTTGTGCCATAAAGTCGCATCGGAATTTTTCGCAAAGAACGCACTCGATCCACCCAATTGGAACCAAACTCATGTTCTAGAGCATTTCGTACTGTTTCGGTGCATTTGGCAATGTTTCATTACTACACGGAACTCGATGCAAAATGGGTTGAACTGGTGCAATTAAGGCACAAGTTTGTGCCATGAAGTCGCATTGGAATTTTTTGCAACAAACACACCCGATCCGCCCCATTGGACCCCAAACTGTAGTATTGGTGTGTTTCGTACTGTTTGGGTACATTTTGGATTTGTTTCGTTACTACACAAAACTTGGTACAAAACGGGTTGAACATAAATGCAAAAATTCGTGGTACGAAATCTTATCGTATTTTTTCACAATGAACACACCCGATCCACCCCATTGGACCCTAAACTCATGTATTGGTTCGTTTCGTAGTGTTTGGGTGCATTTGTCAATGTTTTGTTACTACATGGAACTCGGTGCAAAACGGGTTGAGCTGGTGCAATTAATGCACAAGTTTGCGCCATAAAGTCGCATCAGAATTTTTCGCAAAGAACGCACTCGATCCACCCCATTGGAACCAAACTCATGTTCTGGAGCATTTCGTAGTGTGTCGGTGCATTTGGCAATGTTTCGTTATTTCACGAAACTCGGTGCAAAACGGGTTGAACTGGTGCAATTAATGAAGAAGTTCGAGCCACGAAATCGCATCAGAGTTTTTCGCAATGAACACACCCGATCCACCCCATTGGACGCTAAACTCATGAATTGGTGCGTTTTGTATTGTTTGGGGTGCATTTTGGATTGTTTCGTTACTGCATGAAAACTTGATGCGAAATAGGCTAATCTAGTGCAATTATTGCAAAGTTCGTGCCATGAACTCGCATCGGAATTTT
Source organism: Panicum virgatum (assembly GCF_016808335.1). NCBI lineage: Eukaryota > Viridiplantae > Streptophyta > Magnoliopsida > Poales > Poaceae > Panicum > Panicum virgatum. The sequence goes on from NW_024376792.1 coordinate 9,132, forward strand.
TGGCAATGAACGCATGCGATCCACCCCATTGGAACCCTAAACTCATGTTTTGGTGCGTTTTCGTAGTGTTTGGGTGCATTTGTCAATGTTTCGTTACTACATGAAACTCGGTGCAAAACAGGTTGAACTGGTGCAATTAATGCACAAGTTTGTGCCATAAAGTCACATAGGAATTTTTCGCAAAGAACGCACTCGATCCACCCCATTGGAACCAAAACTCATGTTCTGGAGCATTTCGTAGTGTTTCGGTGCATTTGGCAATGTTTCGTTATTTCACGAAACTCGGTGCAAAATAGTTTGAACTGGTGCAATTAAATGAAGAAGTTCGTGCCACGAAATCGCATCGGAGTTTTCGCAATGAACACACCCGATCCACCCCATTGGACGCTAAACTCATGAATTGGTGCGTTTTGTATTGTTTGGGTGCATTTTGGATTGTTTTGTTACTGCATGAAACTTGATGCGAATAGGCTAATCTAGTGCAATTATTGCAAAAGTTCGTGCCATGAACTCGCATCGGAATTTTTGGCAATGAACGCATGCGATCCACCCCATTGGACCCTAAACTCATGTTTTGGTGCGTTTTCGTAGTGTTTGGGTGCATTTGTCAATGTTTCGTTACTACATGAAACTCGGTGCAAAACAAGTTGAACTGGTGCAATTAATGCACAAGTTGGTGCCATAAGTCGCATCGGAATTTTTCGCAAAGAACGCACTCGATCCACCCAATTGGACCCTAAACTCAAGTATTGGTTTGTTTCGTACTGTTTGGGTGCATTTTTGATTTGTTTCGTTACTTCACGAAACTCGGTGCAAAACGAGTTGAACTAGTGCAATTAATGAAGAAGTTCGTGCCACGAAATCTCATCAGAGTTTTTCGTAATGAACGCACCTGATCCACCCCATTGGACACTAAACTCATGAATTGGTGCGTTTTGTAGTGTTTGGGTGCATTTTGGATTATTTCGTTACTGCATGAAACTCGGTGCGAACTAGGCTGAACTGGTGCAATTAATGCAAAAGTTCGTGCCATGAACTCCCATCGGAGTTTTTGGCAACGAACGCACGCGATCCACCCCATTGGACCCTAAACTCATGTTTTGGTGTGTTTTCGTAGTGTTTGGGTGCATTAGTCAATGTTTTGTTACTACATGAAACTCGGTGCAAAACGGGTTGAACTGGTGTAATTAATGCACAAGTTTGTGCCATAAAGTCGGATCAGAATTTTTCAGAAAGAACGCACTCGATCCACCCCATTGGAACCAAACTCATGTTCTGGAGCATTTCGTAGTGTGTCGGTGCATTTGGCAATGTTTCGTTATTACACGGAACTCGGTGCAAAACAGGTTGAACTGGTGCAATTAATGAAGAAGTTCGTGCCACGAAATCGCATCAGAGTTTTTCGCAATGAACACACCCGATCCACCCCATTGGACGCTAAACTCATGAATTGGTGCGTTTTGTATTGTTTGGGTGCATTTTGGATTGTTTCATTACTGCATGAAACTTGATGCGAAATAGGCTAAACTGGTGCAATTATTGCAAAAGTTCGTGCCACGAACTCGCATCGGAATTTTTGGCAACGAACGCATGCGATCCACCCCATTGGACCCAAAACTCATGTTTTGGTGCGTTTTCGTAGTGTTTGGGTGCATTTGTCAATGTTTCGTTACTACATGAAACTCGGTGCAAAACGGGTTGAACTGGTGCAATTAATGCACAAGTTTGTGCCATAAAGTCGCATCGGAATTTTTCGCAAAGAACGCACTCGATCCACCCAATTGGAACCAAACTCATGTTCTAGAGCATTTCGTACTGTTTCGGTGCATTTGGCAATGTTTCATTACTACACGGAACTCGATGCAAAATGGGTTGAACTGGTGCAATTAAGGCACAAGTTTGTGCCATGAAGTCGCATTGGAATTTTTTGCAACAAACACACCCGATCCGCCCCATTGGACCCCAAACTGTAGTATTGGTGTGTTTCGTACTGTTTGGGTACATTTTGGATTTGTTTCGTTACTACACAAAACTTGGTACAAAACGGGTTGAACATAAATGCAAAAATTCGTGGTACGAAATCTTATCGTATTTTTTCACAATGAACACACCCGATCCACCCCATTGGACCCTAAACTCATGTATTGGTTCGTTTCGTAGTGTTTGGGTGCATTTGTCAATGTTTTGTTACTACATGAAACTCGGTGCAAAACGGGTTGAGCTGGTGCAATTAATGCACAAGTTTGCGCCATAAAGTCGCATCAGAATTTTTCGCAAAGAACGCACTCGATCCACCCCATTGGAACCAAACTCATGTTCTGGAGCATTTCGTAGTGTGTCGGTGCATTTGGCAATGTTTCGTTATTTCACGAAACTCGGTGCAAAACAGGGTTGAACTGGTGCAATTAATGAAGAAGTTCGTGCCACGAAATCGCATCAGAGTTTTTCGCAATGAACACACCCGATCCACCCCATTGGACGCTAAACTCATGAATTGGTGCGTTTTGTATTGTTTGGGTGCATTTTGGATTGTTTCGTTACTGCATGAAACTTGATGCGAAATAGGCTAATCTAGTGCAATTATTGCAAAAGTTCGTGCCATGAACTCGCATCGGAATTTTTGGCAACGAACGCATGCGATCCACCCCATTGGACCCTAAACTCATGTTTTGGTGCGTTTTCAGTAGTGTTTGGGTGCATTTGTCAATGTTTCGTTACTACATGAAACTCGGTGCAAAACAGGTTGAACTGGTGCAATTAATGCACAAGTTGGTGCCATAAAGTCGCATCGGAATTTTTCGCAAAGAACGCACTCGATCCACCCAATTGGACCCTAAACTCAAGTATTGGTTTGTTTCGTACTGTTTGGGTGCATTTTGGATTTGTTTCGTTACTGCACGAAACTCGGTGCAAAACGAGTTGAACTAGTGCAATTAATGAAGAAGTTCGTGCCACGAAATCTCATCAGAGTTTTTCGTAATGAACGCACCTGATCCACCCCATTGGACACTAAACTCATGAATTGGTGCGTTTTGTAGTGTTTGGGTGCATTTTGGATTATTTCGTTACTGCATGAAACTCGGTGCGAACTAGGCTGAACTGGTGCAATTAATGCAAAAGTTCGTGCCATGAACTCCCATCGGAGTTTTTGGCAACGAACGCACGCGATCCACCCCATTGGACCCTAAACTCATGTTTTGGTGTGTTTTCGTAGTGTTTGGGTGCATTAGTCAATGTTTTGTTACTACATGAAACTCGGTGCAAAACGGGTTGAACTGGTGTAATTAATGCACAAGTTTGTGCCATAAAGTCGGATCAGAATTTTTCAGAAAGAACGCACTCGATCCACCCCATTGGAACCAAACTCATGTTCTGGAGCATTTCGTAGTGTGTCGGTGCATTTGGCAATGTTTCGTTATTACACGGAACTCGGTGCAAAACAGGTTGAACTGGTGCAATTAATGAAGAAGTTCGTGCCACGAAATCGCATCAGAGTTTTTCGCAATGAACACACCCGATCCACCCCATTGGACGCTAAACTCATGAATTGGTGCGTTTTGTATTGTTTGGGTGCATTTTGGATTGTTTCATTACTGCATGAAACTTGATGCGAAATAGGCTAAACTGGTGCAATTATTGCAAAAGTTCGTGCCACGAACTCGCATCGGAATTTTTGGCAACGAACGCATGCGATCCACCCCATTGGACCCAAAACTCATGTTTTGGTGCGTTTTCGTAGTGTTTGGGTGCATTTGTCAATGTTTCGTTACTACATGAAACTCGGTGCAAAACGGGTTGAACTGGTGCAATTAATGCACAAGTTTGTGCCATAAAGTCGCATCGGAATTTTTCGCAAAGAACGCACTCGATCCACCCAATTGGAACCAAACTCATGTTCTAGAGCATTTCGTACTGTTTCGGTGCATTTGGCAATGTTTCATTACTACACGGAACTCGATGCAAAATGGGTTGAACTGGTGCAATTAAGGCACAAGTTTGTGCCATGAAGTCGCATTGGAATTTTTTGCAACAAACACACCCGATCCGCCCCATTGGACCCCAAACTGTAGTATTGGTGTGTTTCGTACTGTTTGGGTACATTTTGGATTTGTTTCGTTACTACACAAAACTTGGTACAAAACGGGTTGAACATAAATGCAAAAATTCGTGGTACGAAATCTTATCGTATTTTTTCACAATGAACACACCCGATCCACCCCATTGGACCCTAAACTCATGTATTGGTTCGTTTCGTAGTGTTTGGGTGCATTTGTCAATGTTTTGTTACTACATGAAACTCGGTGCAAAACGGGTTGAGCTGGTGCAATTAATGCACAAGTTTGCGCCATAAAGTCGCATCAGAATTTTTCGCAAAGAACGCACTCGATCCACCCCATTGGAACCAAACTCATGTTCTGGAGCATTTCGTAGTGTGTCGGTGCATTTGGCAATGTTTCGTTATTTCACGAAACTCGGTGCAAAACGGGTTGAACTGGTGCAATTAATGAAGAAGTTCGTAGCCACGAAATCGCATCAGAGTTTTTCGCAATGAACACACCCGATCCACCCCATTGGACGCTAAACTCATGAATTGGTGCGTTTTGTATTGTTTGGGTGCATTTTGGATTGTTTCGTTACTGCATGAAACTTGATGCGAAATAGGCTAATCTAGTGCAATTATTGCAAAAGTTCGTGCCATGAACTCGCATCGGAATTTTTGGCAACGAACGCATGCGATCCACCCCATTGGACCCAAAACTCATGTTTTGGTGCAGTTTTCGTAGTGTTTGGGTGCATTTGTCAATGTTTCGTTACTACATGAAACTCGGTGCAAAACAGGGTTGAACTGTTGCAATTAATGCACAAGTTTGTGCCATAAAGTCGCATCGGAATTTTTCGCAAAGAACGCACTCGATCCACCCAATTGGACCCTAAATTCAAGTATTGGTTTGTTTCGTACTGTTTTGGGTGCATTTTTGATTTGTTTCGTTACTTCACGAAACTCGGTGCAAAACGAGTTGAACTAGTGCAATTAATGAAGAAGTTCGTGCCACGAAATCTCATCAGAGTTTTTCGTAATGAACGCACCTGATCCACCCCATTGGACACTAAACTCATGAATTGGTGCGTTTTGTAGTGTTTGGGGTGCATTTTGGATTATTTCGTTACTGCATGAAACTCGGTGCGAACTAGGCTGAACTGGTGCAATTAATGCAAAAGTTCGTGCCATGAACTCCCATCGGAAGTTTTTGGCAACGAACGAACGCGATCCACCCCATTGGACCCTAAACTCATGTTTTGGATGTGTTTTCGTAGTGCTTGGGTGCATTAGTCAATGTTTTGTTACTACATGAAACTCGGTGCAAAACGGGTTGAACTGGTGTAATTAATGCACAAGTTTGTGCCATAAAGTCGGATCAGAATTTTTCAGAAAGAACGCACTCGATCCACCCCATTGGAACCAAACTCATGTTCTGGAGCATTTCGTAGTGTGTCGGTGCATTTGGCAATGTTTCGTTATTACACGGAACTCGGTGCAAAACAGGTTGAACTGGTGCAATTAATGAAGAAGTTCGTGCCACGAAATCGCATCAGAGTTTTTCGCAATGAACACACCCGATCCACCCCATTGGACGCTAAACTCATGAATTGGTGCGTTTTGTATTGTTTGGGTGCATTTTGGATTGTTTCATTACTGCATGAAACTTGATGCGAAATAGGCTAAACTGGTGCAATTATTGCAAAAGTTCGTGCCACGAACTCGCATCGGAATTTTTGGCAACGAACGCATGCGATCCACCCCATTGGACCCAAAACTCATGTTTTGGTGCGTTTTCGTAGTGTTTGGGTGCATTTGTCAATGTTTCGTTACTACATGAAACTCGGTGCAAAACGGGTTGAACTGGTGCAATTAATGCACAAGTTTGTGCCATAAAGTCGCATCGGAATTTTTCGCAAAGAACGCACTCGATCCACCCAATTGGAACCAAACTCATGTTCTAGAGCATTTCGTACTGTTTCGGTGCATTTGGCAATGTTTCATTACTACACGGAACTCGATGCAAAATGGGTTGAACTGGTGCAATTAAGGCACAAGTTTGTGCCATGAAGTCGCATTGGAATTTGTTTGCAACAAACACACCCGATCCGCCCCATTGGACCCCAAACTGTAGTATTGGTGTGTTTCGTACTGTTTGGGTACATTTTGGATTTGTTTCGTTACTACACAAAACTTGGTACAAAACGGGTTGAACATAAATGCAAAAATTCGTGGTACGAAATCTTATCGTATTTTTTCACAATGAACACACCCGATCCACCCCATTGGACCCTAAACTCATGTATTGGTTCGTTTCGTAGTGTTTGGGTGCATTTGTCAATGTTTTGTTACTACATGGAACTCGGTGCAAAACGGGTTGAGCTGGTGCAATTAATGCACAAGTTTGCGCCATAAAGTCGCATCAGAATTTTTCGCAAAGAACGCACTCGATCCACCCATTGGAACCAAACTCATGTTCTGGAGCATTTCGTAGTGTGTCGGTGCATTTGGCAATGTTTCGTTATTTCACGAAACTCGGTGCAAAACGGGTTGAAACTGGTGCAATTAATGAAGAAGTTCGAGCCACGAAATCGCATCAGAGTTTTTCGCAATGAACACACCCGATCCACCCCATTGGACGCTAACTCATGAATTGGTGCGTTTTGTATTGTTTGGGTGCATTTTGGATTGTTTCGTTACTGCATGAAACTTGATGCGAAATAGGCTAATCTAGTGCAATTATTGCAAAAGTTCGTGCCATGAACTCGCATCGGAATTTTTGGCAATGAACGCATGCGATCCACCCCATTGGACCCTAAACTCATGTTTTGGTGCGTTTTCGTAGTGTTTGGGTGCATTTGTCAATGTTTCGTTACTACATGAAACTCGGTGCAAAACAGGTTGAACTGGTGCAATTAATGCACAAGTTTGTGCCATAAAGTCACATAGGAATTTTCGCAAGAACGCACTCGATCCACCCCATTGGAACCAAACTCATTTCTGGAGCATTTCGTAGTGTTTCGGTGCATTTGGCAATGTTTCGTTATTTCACGAACTCGGTGCAAAATAGTTTGAACTGGTGCAATTAATGAAGAAGTTCTTGCCAACGAAATCGCATCGGAGGTTTTTTCCGCAATGAAAACACAAGACCCGATCCACCCCATTGGAGCCGCTAAACTCATGAATTGGTGGCGTTTTGTATTGTTTGGGTGCATTTTGGATTGTGTCGTTACGGCCATGAAAACTTGATGCGAAATAGGCCTAATCTAAGTGCAATTAATTGCAAAAAGTTTCGTGCCATGAACTCGCATCGGAATTTTTGGGCAAATGAAAGCATGCGATCCACCCCATTGGACCCCTAAAACTCATGTTTTGGTGCGTTTGCGTAGTGTTTGGTGGGGTGCATTTGTCAATGTTTCGTTACTACATGAAACGCGGTGCAAAACGTTGAACTGGTGCAATTAATGCACAAGTTGGTGCCATAAAGTCGCATCGGAATTTTTCGCAAAGAACGCACTCGATCCACCCCATTGGACCCTAAACTCAAGTATTGGTTTGTTTCGTACTGTTTGGGTGCATTTGATTTGTTCGTTACTTCACGAAACTCGGTGCAAAACGGTTGAACTGTGCAATTAATGAAGAAGTTCGTGCCACGAAATCTCATCAGAGTTTTTCGTAATGAACGCACCTCCCACCCCATTGGACACTAAACTCATGAATTGGTGCGTTTTGTATTGTTTGGGTGCATTTTGGATTGTTTCGTTACTGCATGAAACTCGGTGCGAAATAGGCTAACTGGTGCAATTATGCAAAAGTTCGTGCCATGAACTCGCATCGGAATTTTTGGCAACGAACGCCGATCCACCCCATTGGACCCTAAACTGTTTTGGTGCGTTTTCGTAGTGTTTTGGGTGCATTTCAATGTTTCGTTACTACATGAAACTCGGTGCAAAACGGGTTGAACTGGTGCAATTAATGCACAAGTTTGTGCCATAAAGTCGCATCGGAATTTTTCGCAAAGAACGCACTCGATCCACCCATTGGAACCAAACTCATGTTCTGCATTTCGTAGTGTTTCGGTGCATTTGGCAATGTTTTTACTACCGGTGCAAAACGGTTGAACTGGTGCAATTAATGCACAGTTTGCCATAAGTCGCATCAGAATTTTTCGCAAAGAACACACCGATCCACCCCATTGGACCAAACTCATGTTTGGAGTTTCGTAGTGTGTGGGTGCATTTTGGATGTTTCGTTATTCACAAACTTGGTGCAAAACGGTTGAACTGGTGCAATTATGCAAAAGTTCGTGCCACGAAATCGCATCGATTTTTCGCAATGAACACCCGATCCACCCCATTGGACCTAAACTCATGTTGGTGCGTTTTGTAGTGTTTGGGTGCATTTGTCATGTTTTGTTACTACATGAAAACTTGCAAAACGGGTTAATCTAGTGGCAATTATTGCAAAAGTTCGTGCCATGAACTCGCATCGAAATTTTGGCAATGAACGCATGCGATCCACCCCATTGGACCCTAAACCTCATGTTTTGGTGCGTTTTCGTAGTGTTTGGGGTGCATTTGTCAATGTTTCGTTACTACATGAAACTCGGTGCAAAACAAGTTGAAACTGGTGCAATTAATGCACAGTTGGTGCCATAAAGTCGCATCGGAAATTTTTTGGCAAGTGAACGCACTCGATCCACCCAATTGGACCCCTAAACTCAAGTATATGGTTTGTTTCGTACTGTTTGGGTGCATTTTTGATTTGTTTCGTTACTGTCACGAACTCGGTGCAAACGAGTTGAACTAGTGCAATTAATGAAGAAGTTCGTGCCACGAAATCTCATCAGAGTTTTTCGTAATGAAACGCACCTGATCCACCCCATTGGACACTAAACCATGAATGGGCGCGTTTTGTAGTGTTTGGGTGCATTTGGGATTATTTCGTTACTGCATGGAAACTCGTGCGTAACTAGGGCTGAACTGGTGCAATTAATGCAAAGTTCGTGCCATAACTCCATCGGAATTTTTTGGCAACGAACGCACTCGATCCACCCCATTGGAACCAAACTCATGTTCTGGTGTTTTCGTAGTGTGTTTGGTGCATTTCAATGTTTTGTTACTACGAAACTCGGTGCAAAACGGTTGAACTGGTGCAATTAATGAAGTTTGTGCCATAATCGCATCAGAATTTTTCAATGAAAACCACTCGATCCACCCCATTGGACCTAAACTCATGTTCGTTTCGTATGTGTGGTGCATTTGGATGTTTCGTTATTACACGAAACTTGATGCAAAACAGGTAACTGTGCAATTATGAAAAGTTCGTGCCACGAAATCGCATCAATTTTTGCAATGAACACGATCCACCCCATTGGACCTAAACTCATGTTGGTGCGTTTTGTAGTGTTTGGGTGCATTTGGATGTTTCGTTACTACATGAAACTGCAAAAGGAACTGGTGCAATTAATGCACAAGTTTGTGCCATAAAGTCGCATCGGAATTTTTCGCAACGAACGCACTCGATCCACCCCATTGGACCCAAACTCATGTTTGGTGTTTCGTAGTGTTTGGGTGCATTTGTCAATGTTTCGTTACTACGAAACTCGGTGCAAAACGGGTTGAACTGGTGCAATTAATGACAAGTTTGTGCCATAAAGTCGCATCGGAATTTTTCGCAAAGAACACTCGATCCACCCCATTGGAACCAAACTCATGTTCTGAGTTTCGTATGTTTGGTGCATTTTGGATGTTTCGTTACTACACGAAACTCGATGCAAATGGTGAACTGTGCAATTAACAAGTTCGTGCCATGAATCGCATCGGAATTTTTGCAACAACACACCCGATCCACCCCATTGGACCCATGTTTTGGTGTGTTTCGTAGTGTTTGGGTGCATTTGGATTTGTTTCGTTACTACAAAAACTTGGTGCAAACGGTTGAACATTAATGCACAAGTTCGTGGTACGAAATCGATCGAATTTTTCACAAGAACACTCGATCCACCCCATTGGACCAAACTCATGTTTGGTTCGTTTCGTAGTGTTTGGGTGCATTTGTCAATGTTTTGTTACTACATGAAACTCGGTGCAAAACGGTTGAACTGGTGCAATTAATGAAGTTTGCCCAAAAGTCGCATCAGAATTTTTCGCAAAGAACGCACTCGATCCACCCCATTGGAACCAAACTCATGTTCTGGAGCATTTCGTAGTGGTCGTGCATTTGGCATGTTTCGTTACTTTCACGAAACTCGATGCGAAAGGCTAACTGGTGCAATTATGCAAAAGTTCGTGCCACGAATCGCATCGAATTTTTGGCAATGAACACACGATCCACCCCATTGGACCTAAAACTCATGTTGGTGCGTTTTGTATTGTTTGGGTGCATTTTGGATGTTTCGTTACTACATGAAACTCGCGAAAAGGAACTGTGCAATTATGCAAAGTTCGTGCCATAATCGCATCGGAATTTTTGGCAAAGAACGCATCGATCCACCCCATTGGACCCTAAACTCATGTTTGGTTTTCGTAGTGTTTGGGTGCATTTGTCAATGTTTCGTTACTACGAACTCGGTGCAAAACGGTTGAACTGGTGCAATTAATGCACAAGTTTGTGCCATAAAGTCGCATCGGAATTTTTCGCAAGAACGCACCGATCCACCCCATTGGACCAAACTCATGTTGGTGTTTCGTAGTGTTTGGTGCATTTTGGATGTTTCGTTACACGAAACTCGGTGCAAAGGTTGAACTGTGCAATTAATGCAAAAGTTCGTGCCACGAAATCGCATCGGAGTTTTTGCAATGAACACACCCGATCCACCCCATTGGACCTAAACTCATGTTGGTGCGTTTTGTAGTGTTTGGGTGCATTTTGGATGTTTTGTTACTACATGAAACTCGGTGCAAAAGAACTGTGCAATTAATGCAAAGTTGTGCCATAAAGTCGCATCGGAATTTTTGCAAGAACGCACTCGATCCACCCCATTGGACCAAACTCATGTTTGGTGCATTTCGTAGTGTTTGGTGCATTTGTCAATGTTTCGTTACTACGAAACTCGGTGCAAAACTTGAACTGGTGCAATTAATGCACAAGTTGTGCCATAAATCGCATCGGAATTTTTCGCAAAGAACGCACCGATCCACCCCATTGGACCTAAACTCAGTTTGGTTTTGTTTCGTAGTTTGGGTGCATTTTGGATTTGTTTCGTTACACAAACTCGGTGCAAAACTTGAACTAGTGCAATTAATGAAAGTTCGTGCCACGAAATCTCATCGGAGTTTTTTCAACGAACGCCATCCACCCCATTGGACCTAAACTCATGAATTGGTGCGTTTTGTAGTGTTTGGGTGCATTTTGTCAATTTTCGTTACTGCATGAAACTCGGTGCAAATAGGCTGAACTGGTGCAATTAATGCAAAGTTCGTGCCATAACTCCATCGGAATTTTTGCAACGAACGCACTCGATCCACCCCATTGGACCAAACTCATGTTTGGTTGTTTCGTAGTGTTTGGTGCATTTCAATGTTTCGTTACTACATGAAACTCGGTGCAAAACGGGTTGAACTGGTGCAATTAATGCACAGTTTGTGCCATAAAGTCGGATCAATTTTTCGCAAAGAACGCACCGATCCACCCCATTGGACCAAACTCATGTTTGGTTGTTGTTGGTGCATTTGGATGTTTCGTTACTACACGAAACTCGGTGCAAAAGGTTGAACTAGTGCAATTAAAAAAGTTCGTGCCACGAATCGCATCGTTTTTTGCAATGAACACACCCGATCCACCCCATTGGACCCTAAACTCATGTTGGTGCGTTTTCGTATGTTTGGGTGCATTTGTCATGTTTCGTTACTACATGAAACTTGTGCAAAGGAACTGGTGCAATTAATGCAAAGTTTGCCATAAAGCATCGGAATTTTTGCAACGAACGCACGATCCACCCATTGGACCCAAACTCATGTTTGGTTTTCGTAGTGTTTGGTGCATTTGTCAATGTTTCGTTACTACATGAAACTCGGTGCAAAACGGTTGAACTGGTGCAATTAATGACAAGTTCGTGCCAAAGTCGCATCAGGAATTTTTCGCAAAGAACGCACTCGATCCACCCATTGGAACCAAACTCATGTTCTGGTTTTGTTGTTTGGTGCATTTGGATGTTTCGTTACTACACGAACTCGATGCAAAGGTGAACTGGTGCAATTAATGCAAAAGTTCGTGCCATGAATCGCATCGGAATTTTTTGGCAAAACACACCCGATCCACCCCATTGGACCCTAAACTCATGTTTGGTGTTTTCGTAGTGTTTGGGTGCATTTTGGATTGTTTCGTTACTACAAAAACTTGGTGCAAAACGGTTGAATTAATGCAAAGTTCGTGTAAAATCTCATCGAATTTTTCACAAGAACGCACGATCCACCCCATTGGACCAAACTCATGTTGGCGTTTCGTAGTGTTTGGGCATTTGTCAATGTTTCGTTACTACATGAAACTCGGTGCAAAACGGTTGAACTGGTGCAATTAATGCACAAGTTTGCGCCATAATCGCATCAGGAATTTTTCGCAAAGAACGCACCGATCCACCCCATTGGAACCAAACTCATGTTCTGGAGCATTTCGTAGTGTGTTGGGCATTTGGATGTTTCGTTATTTCACGAAACTCGATGCAAAAGGGTTGAACTGGTGCAATTAATGAAAGTTCGTGCCACGAAATCGCATCGGATTTTTGCAATGAACACACCCGATCCACCCCATTGGACCTAAACTCATGTTGGTGCGTTTTGTATGTTTGGGTGCATTTTGGATTGTTTCGTTACTACATGAAACTTGGTGCAAAAGGAACTGGTGCAATTATGCACAAGTTTGCCATAACTCGCATCGGAATTTTTCGCAAAGAACGCACTCGATCCACCCATTGGACCCTAAACTCATGTTTGGCGTTTCGTAGTGTTTGGTGCATTTGTCAATGTTTCGTTACTACAAACTCGGTGCAAAACGGTTGAACTGGTGCAATTAATGCACAGTTGTGCCATAAAGTCGCATCAGGAATTTTTCGCAAAGAACGCACTGATCCACCCCATTGGACCTAACTCATGTTTGGTTTCGTAGTGTTTGGGTGCATTTGGATGTTTCGTTA
>NW_024376793.1:0-21686 GCF_016808335.1 Panicum virgatum
CGCAACAAATTTACCCAATCCACCACATTGGACCCTAAACTGACATTTTGCTGCGTTTTGTACTATTTGGGTGAATTTGGGACCGTTTGGTTGGCTTACGAAACTCGGTGTAAAACGGGCCGAACTAGTGCAAAAGTTGTGCAACGAAGTCGCGTCGGAATTTTTTATAAAGAATGCACCTGATCCACCTTATAGGACACTAAACTGATGTTTGGTGTGTTCCATACAACTTGGGTGCATGTGAGACCGTTTGGTTGCCTTACGAAACTCGGTGCATAACGGGCCGAACTAGTGCAAAAGTTCGTGCCACGAAGTCGCGTTGGAATTTTTCACAACGAACGCACCGATCCTCCTTATAGGACAGTAAACTGTCGTTTTTGCGTTTTCGTACTATTTTGGTGGATTTGGGACCGTTTGGTTGCCTTACGAAACTCGGTGCAAAACGGGCCGAACTAGTGCAAAAGTTAGTGCCACGAAGTCGCGTCGGTATTTTAGCAACGACAAACCCGATCCACCCCATTGGACCCTAAACTGACATTTTGGTGCATTTGGTACTATTTGGGTGCATTTGGGACTGTTATGGTTGTCTTACGAAACTCGTGCAAAATGGGCCAAACTAGTGCAAAAGTTCGTGCCACGGAAGTCGCGTCGGAATTTTTCGCTATGAACGCACCCGATCCACCCCATTGGACCCTAAACTGACATTTTGGTGCGTTTTCGTACTATTTGGCTGCATTTGGGGACCGTTGGTTGCCTTACCGAACTCGGTGCAAAACGGGCCGAAGTAGTGCAAAAGTTCGTGCCACGGAAGTTGCGTCGGAATTTTTTCGCTATGAACGCACCCGATCCACGGCATTGGACCCTAAACTGATTATTTGGTGCGTTTGTATTATTTGGGTGCATTTGGGACTGTTCAGTTGCCTTACGGAACTCGGTCGAAAACTAGCCGAACTAGTGCGAAAGTTCGTGCCACGAAGTCGCGTCGGAATTTTTTCGCAACGAACGCAGCCGATCCACCCCATTGGACCCTAAATTGACGTTTTGGTGTGTTTCGTATTATTTGGGTGTATTTGGACCGTTTGGTTGCCTTACCAAACTCGGTGCAAAACGGGCCGAACTAGTGCAAAAGTTCGTGCCCCGAAGTCGCGTTGGAATTTTTCGCAACAAATGCACCCTATCCACCCCATTGGACCCTAAACTGACTTTTTGCTGCGTTCCGTACTATTTGGGTGCATTTGGGACTGTTTGGTTGGCTTACGGAACTCGGTGCAAAATAGGCAAAACTAGTGCAAAAGTTCGTGCCATGAAGTCGCATCGGTATGTTTCGCAACGAATGCACCCGATCCACCTTATAGGACACTAACATGACGTTTGGTGTGTTCCATACAACTTGGGTGCATGTGAGAACCGTTTGGTTGCCTTACGAACACGGTGGAAAACGGGCCGAACTAGTGCAAAAGTTCGTGCCACGAAGTCGCGTCGGAATTTTTCGCAACGAACCGCACCCGATCCACCCCACTTGGACCCTAAACTGACATTTTGGTGCGTTTCGTACTATTTGGGTGCATTTGGGAATGTTTGGTTGTCTTACAAACTCGGTGCAAAAGGGCAACTAGTGCAAAAGTTCGTGCACGAAGTCGCATCGGAATTTTTCGCAACTAACGCAATCCACCTTATAGGACATAAACTGACGTTTTGGTGTGTTTCATACTATTTGGGTAGATTTGGTACCGTTTGGTTGCCATACGGATCTCGGTGCAAACAGGCCGATGTAGTGCAAAAGTTCGTGCCATGAAGTCGCGTCGGAATTTTTCGCAACGAACGCATCCGATCCTCCTTAGGACACTAAACGTCATTTTGCTGCGTTTCGTACTATTTGGTGGATTTGGGACCGTTTGGTTGCCTTACGAAATTCGGTGCAAAACGGCCGAACTAGTGCAAAAGTTCGTGCCACGAAGTCGCATCGGAATTTTTCGCAACTAACGCACCCAATCCACCTTAGGACACTAAACTGACGTTTTGGTGTGTTTCATACTATTTGGGTAGATTTGGTACCGTTTGGTTGCCTTACGGATCTCGGTGCATAACAGGCCGATGTAGTGCAAAAGTTCGTGCCATGAAGTCGCGTCGGATTTTTTGTCGCAACGAACGCATCCGATCCTCCTTATAGGACACTAAACTGTCGTTTTGCTGCGTTTCGTACTATTTTGGTGGATTTGGGACCGTTTTGGTTGCCTTACGAAACTCGGTGCAAAACGGGCCGAACTAGTGCAAAAGTTAGTGCCACGAAGTCGCGTCGGAACTTTTCGCAACGAACGAACCCGATCCACCCCATTGGACACTAAACTGACATTTTGGTGCATTTGGTACTATTTGGGTGCATTTGGGACTGTTTGGTTGTCTTACGAAACTCGGTGCAAAATGGGCCAAACTAGTGCAAAAGTTCGTGCCACGAAGTCGCGTCGGAATTTTTTCGCTATGAACGCACCCGATCCACCCCATTGGACCCTAAACTGACATTTTGGTGCGTTTTGTACTATTTGGCTGCATTTGGACCGTTTGGTTGCCTTACCGAACTCGGTGCAAAACGGGCCGAACTAGTGCAAAAGTTCGTGCCACGAAATTGCGTCGGAATTTTTCGCTATGAACGCACACGATCCACGGCATTGGACCCTAAACTGATTTATTTGGTGCGTTTTGTATTATTTGGGTGCATTTGGGACTGTTCAGTTGCCTTACGGAACTCGGTCGAAAACTAGCCGAACTAGTGCGAAAGTTCGTGCCACAAAGTCGCGTCGGAATTTTTCGCAACGAACGCAGCCGATCCACCCCATTGGACCCTAAATTGACGTTTTGGTGTGTTTCGTATTATTTGGGTGTATTTGGGACCGTTTGGTTGCCTTACCAAACTCTGTGCAAAACGGGCCGAACTAGTGCAAACTTCGTGCCCCGAAGTCGCG
This sequence comes from Panicum virgatum, assembly GCF_016808335.1. Taxonomy (NCBI): domain Eukaryota; kingdom Viridiplantae; phylum Streptophyta; class Magnoliopsida; order Poales; family Poaceae; genus Panicum; species Panicum virgatum. The sequence continues at coordinate 2,961 of NW_024376793.1, forward strand.
TTGGAATTTTTCGCAACAAACGCACCCGATCCACCCCATTGGACCATAAACTGACTTTTTGCTGCGTTTCGTACTATTTGGGTGCATTTGGGACTGTTTGGTTGGCTTACGGAACTCGGTGCAAAACAGGCAAAACTAGTGCAAAAGTTCATGCCATGAAGTCGCGTCGGTATGTTTCGCAATGAACGCACCCGATCCACCTTATAGGACACTAAACTGATGTGTTGGTGTGTTCTTACTATTTGGGTGGATTTGGTACCGTTTGGTTGCCTTACAGAACTCGGCCGCAAAACGGGACGACCTAGTGCAAAAGTTCGTGCCACGAAGTCGCGTCGGAATTTTTTGCAACGAATGCACCCGATCCACCTTGTAGGATACTAACTGACATTTAGGTGTGTTCAATACTATTTGGGTGCATTTGAGACCGTTTGGTTGCCTTACGGAACTCGGTGCAAATCGGGCCGAACTAGTGCAAAAGTTCGTGCCCCGAAGTCGCGTTGGAATTTTTCGCAACAAATTTACCCAATCCACCACATTGGACCCTAAACTGACATTTTCCTGCGTTTTGTACTATTTGGGTGCATTTGGGACCGTTTGGTTGGCTTACGAAACTCGGTGTAAAACGGGCCGAACTAGTGCAAAAGTTGTGCAACGAAGTCGCGTCGGAATTTTTTAATAAGAATGCACCTATCCACCTTATAGGACACTAAACTGATGTTTTGGTGTGTTCCATACAACTTGGGTGCATGTGAGACCGTTTGGGTTGCCTTACGAAACTCGGTGCATAACAGTGCCGAACTAGTGCAAAAGTTCGTGCCACGAAGTCGCGTTGGAATTTTTCAGCAACGAACGCACCGATCCTCCTTATAGGACAGTAAACTGTCGTTTTGCTGCGTTTCGTACTATTTTGGTGGATTTGGGACCGTTGGTTGCCTTACGAAACTCGGTGCAAACGGGCCGAACTAGTGCAAAAGTTAGTGCCACGAAGTCGCGTCGGTATTTTTAGCAACGAACAAACCCGATCCACCCCATTGGACCCTAAACTGACATTTTGGTGCATTTGGTACTATTTGGGTGCATTTGGGACTGTTAGGTTGTCTTACGAAACTCGGTGCAAAATGGGCCCAACTAGTGCAAAAGTTCGTGCCAGGAAGTCGCGTCGGAATTTTTTCGCTATGAACGCACCCGATCCACCCCATTGGACCCTAAACTGACATTTTTGTGCGTTTCGTACTATTTGGCTGCATTTGGGACCGTTTGGTTGCCTTATCGAACTCGGTGCAAAACGGGCCGAAGTAGTGCAAAAGTTCGTGCCACGAAGTTACGTCGGAATTTTTCGCTATGAACGCACCCGATCCACGGCATTGGACCCTAAACTGATTTATTTGGTGCATTTTGTATTATTTGGGTGCATTTGGGACTGTTCAGTTGCCTTACGGAACTCGGTCGAAAACTAGCCGAACTAGTGCGAAAGTTCGTGCCACGAAGTCGCGTCGGAATTTTTCGCAACGAACGCAGCCGATCCACCCCATTGGACCCTAAATTGACGTTTTGGTGTGTTTCGTATTATTTGGGTGTATTTGGGACCGTTTGGTTGCCTTACCAAACTCGGTGCAAAACGGGCCGAACTAGTGCAAAAGTTCGTGCCCCGAAGTCGCGTTGGAATTTTTCGCAACAAATGCACCCGATCCACCCCATTGGACCCTAAACTGACTTTTTGCTGCGTTCCGTACTATTTGGGTGCATTTGGGACTGTTTGGTTGGCTTACGGAACTCGGTGCAAAATAGGCAAAACTAGTGCAAAAGTTCGTGCCATGAAGTCGCATCGGTATGTTTCGCAACGAATGCACCCGATCCACCTTATAGGACACTAAACTGACGTTTTGGTGTGTTCCATACAACTTGGGTGCATGTGAGACCGTTTGGTTGCCTTACGAAACACGGTGGAAAACGGGCCGAACTAGTGCAAAAGTTCGTGCCACGAAGTCGCGTCGGAATTTTTCGCAACGAACGCACCCGATCCACCCCACTGGACCCTAAACTGACATTTTGGTGCGTTTCGTACTATTTGGGTGCATTTGGGAATGTTTGGTTGTCTTACGAAACTCGGTGCAAAACGGGCCGAACTAGTGCAAAAGTTCGTGCCACGAAGTCGCATCGGAATTTTTCGCAACTAACGCACCCAATCCACCTTATAGGACACTAAACTGACGTTTTGGTGTGTTTCATACTATTTGGGTAGATTTGGTACCGTTTGGTTGCCTTACGGATCTCGGTGCATAACAGGCCGATGTAGTGCAAAAGTTCGTGCCATGAAGTCGCGTCGGATTTTTGTCGCAACGAACGCATCCGATCCTCCTTATAGGACACTAAACTGTCGTTTTGCTCGTTTCGTACTATTTTGGTGGATTTGGGACCGTTTGGTTGCCTTACGAAACTCGGTGCAAAACGGGCCGAACTAGTGCAAAAGTTAGTGCCACGAAGTCGCGTCGGAACTTTTCGCAACGAACGAACCCGATCCACCCCATTGGACACTAAACTGACATTTTGGTGCATTTGGTACTATTTGGGTGCATTTGGGACTGTTTGGTTGTCTTACGAAACTCGGTGCAAAATGGGCCAAACTAGTGCAAAAGTTCGTGCCACGAAGTCGCGTCGGAATTTTTCGCTATGAACGCACCCGATCCACCCCATTGGACCCTAAACTGACATTTTGGTGCGTTTTGTACTATTTGGCTGCATTTGGACCGTTTGGTTGCCTTACCGAACTCGGTGCAAAACGGGCCGAACTAGTGCAAAAGTTCGTGCCACGAAATTGCGTCGGAATTTTTCGCTATGAACGCACACGATCCACGGCATTGGACCCTAAACTGATTTATTTGGTGCGTTTTGTATTATTTGGGTGCATTTGGGACTGTTCAGTTGCCTTACGGAACTCGGTCGAAAACTAGCCGAACTAGTGCGAAAGTTCGTGCCACAAAGTCGCGTCGGAATTTTTCGCAACGAACGCAGCCGATCCACCCCATTGGACCCTAAATTGACGTTTTGGTGTGTTTCGTATTATTTGGGTGTATTTGGGACCGTTTGGTTGCCTTACCAAACTCTGTGCAAAACGGGCCGAACTAGTGCAAAACTTCGTGCCCCGAAGTCGCGTTGGAATTTTTCGCAACAAATGCACCCGATCCACCCCATTGGACCCTAAACTGACTTTTTGCTGCGTTCCGTACTATTTGGGTGCATTTGGGACTGTTTGGTTGGCTTACGGAACTCGGTGCAAAATAGGCAAAACTAGTGCAAAAGTTCGTGCCATGAAGTCGCCTTGGTATGTTTCACAACGAATGCACCCGATCCACCTTATAGGACACTAAACTGACGTTTTGGTGTGTTCCATACAACTTGGGTGCATGTGAGACCGTTTGGTTGCCTTACGAAACACGGTGGAAAACGGGCCGAACTAGTGCAAAAGTTCGTGCCACGAAGTCGCGTCGGAATTTTTCGCAACGAACGCACCCGATCCACCCCATTGGACCCTAAACTGACATTTTGGTGCGTTTCGTACTATTTGGGTGCATTTGGGAATGTTTGGTTGTCTTATGAAACTCGGTGCAAAACGGGCAGAACTAGTGCAAAAGTTCGTGCAACGAAGTCGCATCGGAATTTTTCGCAACTAACGCACCCAATCCACCTTATAGGACACTAAACTGACGTTTTGGTGTGTTTCATACTATTTGGGTAGATTTGGTACCGTTTGGTTGCCTTACGGATCTCGGTGCATAACAGGCCGATGTAGTGCAAAAGTTCGTGCCATGAAGTCGCGTCGGAATTTTTCGCAACGAACGCATCCGATCCTCCTTATAGGACACTAAACTGTCGTTTTGCTGCGTTTCGTACTATTTTGGTGGATTTGGGACCGTTTGGTTGCCTTACGAAACTCGGTGCAAAACGGGCCGAACTAGTGCAAAAGTTAGTGCCACGAAGTCGCGTCGGAACTTTTCGCAACGAACAAACCCGATCCACCCCATTGGACCCTAAACTGACATTTTGGTGCATTTGGACTATTTGGGTGTATTTGGGACTGTTTGGTTGTCTTACGAAACTCGGTGCAAAATGGGCCAAACTAGTGCAAAAGTTCGTGCCACGAAGTCGCGTCGGATTTTTTCGCTATGAACGCACCCGATCCACCCCATTGGACCCTAAACTGACATTTTGGTGCGTTTTGTACTATTTGGCTGCATTTGGGACCGTTTGGTTGCCTTACCGAACTCGGTGCAAAACGGGCCGAACTAGTGCAAAAGTTCGTGCCACGAAGTTGCGTCGGAATTTTTCGCCATGAACGCACCCGATCCACGGCATTGGACCCTAAACTGAGTTATTTGGTGCGTTTTGTATTATTTGGGTGCATTTGGGACTGTTCAGTTGCCTTACGGAACTCGGTCGAAAACTAGCCGAACTAGTGCGAAAGTTCGTGCCACGAAGTCGCGTCGGAATTTTTCGCAACGAACGCAGCCGATCCACCCCATTGGACCCTAAATTGACGTTTTGGTGTGTTTCGTATTATTTGGGTGTATTTGGGACCGTTTGGTTGCCTTACCAAACTCGGTACAAAACGGGCCGAACTAGTGCAAAAGTTCGTGCCCCGAAGTCGCGTTGGAATTTTTCGCAACAAACGCACCCGATCCACCCCATTGGACCCTAAACTGACTTTTTGCTGCGTTCCGTACTATTTGGGTGCATTTGGGACTGTTTGGTTGGCTTACGGAACTCGGTGCAAAATAGGCAAAACTAGTGCAAAAGTTCGTGCCATGAAGTCGCATCGGTATGTTTCGCAACGAATGCACCCGATCCACCTTATAGGACACTAAACTGACATTTTGGTGTGTTCCATACAACTTGGGTGCATGTGAGACCGTTTGGTTGCCTTACGAAACACGGTGGAAAACGGGCCGAACTAGTGCAAAAGTTCGTGCCACGAAGTCGCGTCGGAATTTTTCGCAACGAACGCACCCGATCCACCCCACTGGACCCTAAACTGACATTTTGGTGCGTTTCGTACTATTTGGGTGCATTTGGGAATGTTTGGTTGTCTTACGAAACTCGGTGCAAAACGGGCCGAACTAGTGCAAAAGTTCGTGCCACGAAGTCGCATCGGAATTTTTCGCAACTAACGCACCCAATCCACCTTATAGGACACTAAACTGACGTTTTGGTGTGTTTCATACTATTTGGGTAGATTTGGTACCGTTTGGTTGCCTTACGGATCTCGGTGCATAACAGGCCGATGTAGTGCAAAAGTTCGTGCCATGAAGTCGCGTCGGATTTTTTGTCGCAACGAACGCATCCGATCCTCCTTATAGGACACTAAACTGTCGTTTTGCTGCGTTTCGTACTATTTTGGTGGATTTGGGACCGTTTGGTTGCCTTACGAAACTCGGTGCAAAACGGGCCGAACTAGTGCAAAAGTTAGTGCCACGAAGTCGCGTCGGAACTTTTCGCAACGAACGAACCCGATCCACCCCATTGGACACTAAACTGACATTTTGGTGCATTTGGTACTATTTGGGTGCATTTGGGACTGTTTGGTTGTCTTACGAAACTCGGTGCAAAATGGGCCAAACTAGTGCAAAAGTTCGTGCCACGAAGTCGCGTCGGAATTTTTCGCTATGAACGCACCCGATCCACCCCATTGGACCCTAAACTGACATTTTGGTGCGTTTTGTACTATTTGGCTGCATTTGGACCGTTTGGTTGCCTTACCGAACTCGGTGCAAAACGGGCCGAACTAGTGCAAAAGTTCGTGCCACGAAATTGCGTCGGAATTTTTCGCTATGAACGCACACGATCCACGGCATTGGACCCTAAACTGATTTATTTGGTGCGTTTTGTATTATTTGGGTGCATTTGGGACTGTTCAGTTGCCTTACGGAACTCGGTCGAAAACTAGCCGAACTAGTGCGAAAGTTCGTGCCACAAAGTCGCGTCGGAATTTTTCGCAACGAACGCAGCCGATCCACCCCATTGGACCCTAAATTGACGTTTTGGTGTGTTTCGTATTATTTGGGTGTATTTGGGACCGTTTGGTTGCCTTACCAAACTCTGTGCAAAACGGGCCGAACTAGTGCAAACTTCGTGCCCCGAAGTCGCGTTGGAATTTTTCGCAACAAACGCACCCGATCCACCCCATTGGACCATAAACTGACTTTTTGCTGCGTTTCGTACTATTTGGGTGCATTTGGGACTGTTTGGTTGGCTTACGGAACTCGGTGCAAAACAGGCAAAACTAGTGCAAAAGTTCATGCCATGAAGTCGCGTCGGTATGTTTCGCAATGAACGCACCCGATCCACCTTATAGGACACTAAACTGATGTGTTGGTGTGTTTCTTACTATTTGGGTGGATTTGGTACCGTTTGGTTGCCTTACAGAACTCGGCGCAAAACGGGACGACCTAGTGCAAAAGTTCGTGCCACGAAGTCGCGTCGGAATTTTTTGCAACGAATGCACCCGATCCACCTTGTAGGATACTAAACTGACATTTAGGTGTGTTCAATACTATTTGGGTGCATTTGAGACCGTTTGGTTGCCTTACGGAACTCGGTGCAAATCGGGCCGAACTAGTGCAAAAGTTCGTGCCCCGAAGTCGCGTTGGAATTTTTCGCAACAAATTTACCCAATCCACCACATTGGACCCTAAACTGACATTTTCCTGCGTTTTGTACTATTTGGGTGCATTTGGGACCGTTTGGTTGGCTTACGAAACTCGGTGTAAAACGGGCCGAACTAGTGCAAAAGTTTGTGCAACGAAGTCGCGTCGGAATTTTTATAAAGAATGCACCTGATCCACCTTATAGGACACTAAACTGATGTTTTGGTGTGTTCCATACAACTTGGGTGCATGTGAGACCGTTTGGTTGCCTTACGAAACTCGGTGCATAACGGGCCGAACTAGTGCAAAAGTTCGTGCCACGAAGTCGCGTTGGAATTTTTCACAACGAACGCACCGATCCTCCTTATAGGACAGTAAACTGTCGTTTTGCTGCGTTTCGTACTATTTTGGTGGATTTGGGACCGTTTGGTTGCCTTACGAAACTCGGTGCAAAACGGGCCGAACTAGTGCAAAAGTTAGTGCCACGAAGTCGCGTCGGTATTTTTAGCAACGAACAAACCCGATCCACCCCATTGGACCCTAAACTGACATTTTGGTGCATTTGGTACTATTTGGGTGCATTTGGGACTGTTAGGTTGTCTTACGAAACTCGGTGCAAAATGGGCCCAACTAGTGCAAAAGTTCGTGCCAGGAAGTCGCGTCGGAATTTTTCGCTATGAACGCACCCGATCCACCCCATTGGACCCTAAACTGACATTTTTGTGCGTTTCGTACTATTTGGCTGCATTTGGGACCGTTTGGTTGCCTTATCGAACTCGGTGCAAAACGGGCCGAAGTAGTGCAAAAGTTCGTGCCACGAAGTTACGTCGGAATTTTTCGCTATGAACGCACCCGATCCACGGCATTGGACCCTAAACTGATTTATTTGGTGCATTTTGTATTATTTGGGTGCATTTGGGACTGTTCAGTTGCCTTACGGAACTCGGTCGAAAACTAGCCGAACTAGTGCGAAAGTTCGTGCCACGAAGTCGCGTCGGAATTTTTCGCAACGAACGCAGCCGATCCACCCCATTGGACCCTAAATTGACGTTTTGGTGTGTTTCGTATTATTTGGGTGTATTTGGGACCGTTTGGTTGCCTTACCAAACTCGGTGCAAAACGGGCCGAACTAGTGCAAAAGTTCGTGCCCCGAAGTCGCGTTGGAATTTTTCGCAACAAATGCACCCGATCCACCCCATTGGACCCTAAACTGACTTTTTGCTGCGTTCCGTACTATTTGGGTGCATTTGGGACTGTTTGGTTGGCTTACGGAACTCGGTGCAAAATAGGCAAAACTAGTGCAAAAGTTCGTGCCATGAAGTCGCATCGGTATGTTTCGCAACGAATGCACCCGATCCACCTTATAGGACACTAAACTGACGTTTTGGTGTGTTCCATACAACTTGGGTGCATGTGAGACCGTTTGGTTGCCTTACGAAACACGGTGGAAAACGGGCCGAACTAGTGCAAAAGTTCGTGCCACGAAGTCGCGTCGGAATTTTTCGCAACGAACGCACCCGATCCACCCCACTGGACCCTAAACTGACATTTTGGTGCGTTTCGTACTATTTGGGTGCATTTGGGAATGTTTGGTTGTCTTACGAAACTCGGTGCAAAACGGGCCGAACTAGTGCAAAAGTTCGTGCCACGAAGTCGCATCGGAATTTTTCGCAACTAACGCACCCAATCCACCTTATAGGACACTAAACTGACGTTTTGGTGTGTTTCATACTATTTGGGTAGATTTGGTACCGTTTGGTTGCCTTACGGATCTCGGTGCATAACAGGCCGATGTAGTGCAAAAGTTCGTGCCATGAAGTCGCGTCGGATTTTTTGTCGCAACGAACGCATCCGATCCTCCTTATAGGACACTAAACTGTCGTTTTGCTCCGTTTCGTACTATTTTGGTGGATTTGGGACCGTTTGGTTGCCTTACGAAACTCGGTGCAAAACGGGCCGAACTAGTGCAAAAGTTAGTGCCACGAAGTCGCGTCGGAACTTTTCGCAACGAACGAACCCGATCCACCCCATTGGACACTAAACTGACATTTTGGTGCATTTGGTACTATTTGGGTGCATTTGGGACTGTTTGGTTGTCTTACGAAACTCGGTGCAAAATGGGCCAAACTAGTGCAAAAGTTCGTGCCACGAAGTCGCGTCGGAATTTTTCGCTATGAACGCACCCGATCCACCCCATTGGACCCTAAACTGACATTTTGGTGCGTTTTGTACTATTTGGCTGCATTTGGACCGTTTGGTTGCCTTACCGAACTCGGTGCAAAACGGGCCGAACTAGTGCAAAAGTTCGTGCCACGAAATTGCGTCGGAATTTTTCGCTATGAACGCACACGATCCACGGCATTGGACCCTAAACTGATTTATTTGGTGCGTTTTGTATTATTTGGGTGCATTTGGGACTGTTCAGTTGCCTTACGGAACTCGGTCGAAAACTAGCCGAACTAGTGCGAAAGTTCGTGCCACAAAGTCGCGTCGGAATTTTTCGCAACGAACGCAGCCGATCCACCCCATTGGACCCTAAATTGACGTTTTGGTGTGTTTCGTATTATTTGGGTGTATTTGGGACCGTTTGGTTGCCTTACCAAACTCTGTGCAAAACGGGCCGAACTAGTGCAAACTTCGTGCCCCGAAGTCGCGTTGGAATTTTTCGCAACAAACGCACCCGATCCACCCCATTGGACCATAAACTGACTTTTTGCTGCGTTTCGTACTATTTGGGTGCATTTGGGACTGTTTGGTTGGCTTACGGAACTCGGTGCAAAACAGGCAAAACTAGTGCAAAAGTTCATGCCATGAAGTCGCGTCGGTATGTTTCGCAATGAACGCACCCGATCCACCTTATAGGACACTAAACTGATGTGTTGGTGCGTTTCTTACTATTTGGGTGGATTTGGTACCGTTTGGTTGCCTTACAGAACTCGGCGCAAAACGGGACGACCTAGTGCAAAAGTTCGTGCCACGAAGTCGCGTCGGAATTTTTTGCAACGAATGCACCCGATCCACCTTATAGGATACTAAACTGACATTTAGGTGTGTTCAATACTATTTGGGTGCATTTGAGACCGTTTGGTTGCCTTACGGAACTCGGTGCAAATCGGGCCGAACTAGTGCAAAAGTTCGTGCCCCGAAGTCGCGTTGGAATTTTTCGCAACAAATGCACCCAATCCACCACATTGGACCCTAAACTGACATTTTCCTGCGTTTTGTACTATTTGGGTGCATTTGGGACCGTTTGGTTGGCTTACGAAACTCGGTGTAAAACGGGCCGAACTAGTGCAAAAGTTTGTGCAACGAAGTCGCGTCGGAATTCTTTATAAAGAATGCACCTGATCCACCTTATAGGACACTAAACTGATGTTTTGGTGTGTTCCATACAACTTGGGTGCATGTGAGACCGTTTGGTTGCCTTACGAAACTCGGTGCATAACGGGCCGAACTAGTGCAAAAGTTCGTGCCACGAAGTCGCGTTGGAATTTTTCACAACGAACGCACCGATCCTCCTTATAGGACAGTAAACTGTCGTTTTGCTGCGTTTCGTACTATTTTGGTGGATTTGGGACCGTTTGGTTGCCTTACGAAACTCGGTGCAAAACGGGCCGAACTAGTGCAAAAGTTAGTGCCACGAAGTCGCGTCGGTATTTTTAGCAACGAACAAACCCGATCCACCCCATTGGACCCTAAACTGACATTTTGGTGCATTTGGTACTATTTGGGTGCATTTGGGACTGTTAGGTTGTCTTACGAAACTCGGTGCAAAATGGGCCCAACTAGTGCAAAAGTTCGTGCCAGGAAGTCGCGTCGGAATTTTTCGCTATGAACGCACCCGATCCACCCCATTGGACCCTAAACTGACATTTTTGTGCGTTTCGTACTATTTGGCTGCATTTGGGACCGTTTGGTTGCCTTATCGAACTCGGTGCAAAACGGGCCGAAGTAGTGCAAAAGTTCGTGCCACGAAGTTACGTCGGAATTTTTCGCTATGAACGCACCCGATCCACGGCATTGGACCCTAAACTGATTTATTTGGTGCATTTTGTATTATTTGGGTGCATTTGGGACTGTTCAGTTGCCTTACGGAACTCGGTCGAAAACTAGCCGAACTAGTGCGAAAGTTCGTGCCACGAAGTCGCGTCGGAATTTTTCGCAACGAACGCAGCCGATCCACCCCATTGGACCCTAAATTGACGTTTTGGTGTGTTTCGTATTATTTGGGTGTATTTGGGACCGTTTGGTTGCCTTACCAAACTCGGTGCAAAACGGGCCGAACTAGTGCAAAAGTTCGTGCCCCGAAGTCGCGTTGGAATTTTTCGCAACAAATGCACCCGATCCACCCCATTGGACCCTAAACTGACTTTTTGCTGCGTTCCGTACTATTTGGGTGCATTTGGGACTGTTTGGTTGGCTTACGGAACTCGGTGCAAAATAGGCAAAACTAGTGCAAAAGTTCGTGCCATGAAGTCGCATCGGTATGTTTCGCAACGAATGCACCCGATCCACCTTATAGGACACTAAACTGACGTTTTGGTGTGTTCCATACAACTTGGGTGCATGTGAGACCGTTTGGTTGCCTTACGAAACACGGTGGAAAACGGGCCGAACTAGTGCAAAAGTTCGTGCCACGAAGTCGCGTCGGAATTTTTCGCAACGACCGCACCCGATCCACCCCACTGGACCCTAAACTGACATTTTGGTGCGTTTCGTACTATTTGGGTGCATTTGGGAATGTTTGGTTGTCTTACGAAACTCGGTGCAAAACGGGCCGAACTAGTGCAAAAGTTCGTGCCACGAAGTCGCATCGGAATTTTTCGCAACTAACGCACCCAATCCACCTTATAGGACACTAAACTGACGTTTTGGTGTGTTTCATACTATTTGGGTAGATTTGGTACCGTTTGGTTGCCTTACGGATCTCGGTGCATAACAGGCCGATGTAGTGCAAAAGTTCGTGCCATGAAGTCGCGTCGGATTTTTTGTCGCAACGAACGCATCCGATCCTCCTTATAGGACACTAAACTGTCGTTTTGCTCCGTTTCGTACTATTTTGGTGGATTTGGGACCGTTTGGTTGCCTTACGAAACTCGGTGCAAAACGGGCCGAACTAGTGCAAAAGTTAGTGCCACGAAGTCGCGTCGGAACTTTTCGCAACGAACGAACCCGATCCACCCCATTGGACACTAAACTGACATTTTGGTGCATTTGGTACTATTTGGGTGCATTTGGGACTGTTTGGTTGTCTTACGAAACTCGGTGCAAAATGGGCCAAACTAGTGCAAAAGTTCGTGCCACGAAGTCGCGTCGGAATTTTTCGCTATGAACGCACCCGATCCACCCCATTGGACCCTAAACTGACATTTTGGTGCGTTTTGTACTATTTGGCTGCATTTGGACCGTTTGGTTGCCTTACCGAACTCGGTGCAAAACGGGCCGAACTAGTGCAAAAGTTCGTGCCACGAAATTGCGTCGGAATTTTTCGCTATGAACGCACACGATCCACGGCATTGGACCCTAAACTGATTTATTTGGTGCGTTTTGTATTATTTGGGTGCATTTGGGACTGTTCAGTTGCCTTACGGAACTCGGTCGAAAACTAGCCGAACTAGTGCGAAAGTTCGTGCCACAAAGTCGCGTCGGAATTTTTCGCAACGAACGCAGCCGATCCACCCCATTGGACCCTAAATTGACGTTTTGGTGTGTTTCGTATTATTTGGGTGTATTTGGGACCGTTTGGTTGCCTTACCAAACTCTGTGCAAAACGGGCCGAACTAGTGCAAACTTCGTGCCCCGAAGTCGCGTTGGAATTTTTCGCAACAAACGCACCCGATCCACCCCATTGGACCATAAACTGACTTTTTGCTGCGTTTCGTACTATTTGGGTGCATTTGGGACTGTTTGGTTGGCTTACGGAACTCGGTGCAAAACAGGCAAAACTAGTGCAAAAGTTCATGCCATGAAGTCGCGTCGGTATGTTTCGCAATGAACGCACCCGATCCACCTTATAGGACACTAAACTGATGTGTTGGTGCGTTTCTTACTATTTGGGTGGATTTGGTACCGTTTGGTTGCCTTACAGAACTCGGCGCAAAACGGGACGACCTAGTGCAAAAGTTCGTGCCACGAAGTCGCGTCGGAATTTTTTGCAACGAATGCACCCGATCCACCTTATAGGATACTAAACTGACATTTAGGTGTGTTCAATACTATTTGGGTGCATTTGAGACCGTTTGGTTGCCTTACGGAACTCGGTGCAAATCGGGCCGAACTAGTGCAAAAGTTCGTGCCCCGAAGTCGCGTTGGAATTTTTCGCAACAAATGCACCCAATCCACCACATTGGACCCTAAACTGACATTTTCCTGCGTTTTGTACTATTTGGGTGCATTTGGGACCGTTTGGTTGGCTTACGAAACTCGGTGTAAAACGGGCCGAACTAGTGCAAAAGTTTGTGCAACGAAGTCGCGTCGGAATTTTTATAAAGAATGCACCTGATCCACCTTATAGGACACTAAACTGATGTTTTGGTGTGTTCCATACAACTTGGGTGCATGTGAGACCGTTTGGTTGCCTTACGAAACTCGGTGCATAACGGGCCGAACTAGTGCAAAAGTTCGTGCCACGAAGTCGCGTTGGAATTTTTCACAACGAACGCACCGATCCTCCTTATAGGACAGTAAACTGTCGTTTTGCTGCGTTTCGTACTATTTTGGTGGATTTGGGACCGTTTGGTTGCCTTACGAAACTCGGTGCAAAACGGGCCGAACTAGTGCAAAAGTTAGTGCCACGAAGTCGCGTCGGTATTTTTAGCAACGAACAAACCCGATCCACCCCATTGGACCCTAAACTGACATTTTGGTGCATTTGGTACTATTTGGGTGCATTTGGGACTGTTAGGTTGTCTTACGAAACTCGGTGCAAAATGGGCCCAACTAGTGCAAAAGTTCGTGCCAGGAAGTCGCGTCGGAATTTTTCGCTATGAACGCACCCGATCCACCCCATTGGACCCTAAACTGACATTTTTGTGCGTTTCGTACTATTTGGCTGCATTTGGGACCGTTTGGTTGCCTTATCGAACTCGGTGCAAAACGGGCCGAAGTAGTGCAAAAGTTCGTGCCACGAAGTTACGTCGGAATTTTTCGCTATGAACGCACCCGATCCACGGCATTGGACCCTAAACTGATTTATTTGGTGCATTTTGTATTATTTGGGTGCATTTGGGACTGTTCAGTTGCCTTACGGAACTCGGTCGAAAACTAGCCGAACTAGTGCGAAAGTTCGTGCCACGAAGTCGCGTCGGAATTTTTCGCAACGAACGCAGCCGATCCACCCCATTGGACCCTAAATTGACGTTTTGGTGTGTTTCGTATTATTTGGGTGTATTTGGGACCGTTTGGTTGCCTTACCAAACTCGGTGCAAAACGGGCCGAACTAGTGCAAAAGTTCGTGCCCCGAAGTCGCGTTGGAATTTTTCGCAACAAATGCACCCGATCCACCCCATTGGACCCTAAACTGACTTTTTGCTGCGTTCCGTACTATTTGGGTGCATTTGGGACTGTTTGGTTGGCTTACGGAACTCGGTGCAAAATAGGCAAAACTAGTGCAAAAGTTCGTGCCATGAAGTCGCATCGGTATGTTTCGCAACGAATGCACCCGATCCACCTTATAGGACACTAAACTGACGTTTTGGTGTGTTCCATACAACTTGGGTGCATGTGAGACCGTTTGGTTGCCTTACGAAACACGGTGGAAAACGGGCCGAACTAGTGCAAAAGTTCGTGCCACGAAGTCGCGTCGGAATTTTTCGCAACGAACGCACCCGATCCACCCCACTGGACCCTAAACTGACATTTTGGTGCGTTTCGTACTATTTGGGTGCATTTGGGAATGTTTGGTTGTCTTACGAAACTCGGTGCAAAACGGGCCGAACTAGTGCAAAAGTTCGTGCCACGAAGTCGCATCGGAATTTTTCGCAACTAACGCACCCAATCCACCTTATAGGACACTAAACTGACGTTTTGGTGTGTTTCATACTATTTGGGTAGATTTGGTACCGTTTGGTTGCCTTACGGATCTCGGTGCATAACAGGCCGATGTAGTGCAAAAGTTCGTGCCATGAAGTCGCGTCGGAATTTTGTCGCAACGAACGCATCCGATCCTCCTTATAGGACACTAAACTGTCGTTTTGCTGCGTTTCGTACTATTTTGGTGGATTTGGGACCGTTTGGTTGCCTTACGAAACTCGGTGCAAAACGGGCCGAACTAGTGCAAAAGTTAGTGCCACGAAGTCGCGTCGGAACTTTTCGCAACGAACGAACCCGATCCACCCCATTGGACACTAAACTGACATTTTGGTGCATTTGGTACTATTTGGGTGCATTTGGGACTGTTTGGTTGTCTTACGAAACTCGGTGCAAAATGGGCCAAACTAGTGCAAAAGTTCGTGCCACGAAGTCGCGTCGGAATTTTTTCGCTATGAACGCACCCGATCCACCCCATTGGACCCTAAACTGACATTTTGGTGCGTTTTGTACTATTTGGCTGCATTTGGACCGTTTGGTTGCCTTACCGAACTCGGTGCAAAACGGGCCGAACTAGTGCAAAAGTTCGTGCCACGAAATTGCGTCGGAATTTTTCGCTATGAACGCACACGATCCACGGCATTGGACCCTAAACTGATTTATTTGGTGCGTTTTGTATTATTTGGGTGCATTTGGGACTGTTCAGTTGCCTTACGGAACTCGGTCGAAAACTAGCCGAACTAGTGCGAAAGTTCGTGCCACAAAGTCGCGTCGGAATTTTCGCAACGAACGCAGCCGATCCACCCCATTGGACCCTAAATTGACGTTTTGGTGTGTTTCGTATTATTTGGGTGTATTTGGGACCGTTTGGTTGCCTTACCAAACTCTGTGCAAAACGGGCCGAACTAGTGCAAACTTCGTGCCCCGAAGTCGCGTTGGAATTTTTCGCAACAAACGCACCCGATCCACCCCATTGGACCATAAACTGACTTTTTGCTGCGTTTCGTACTATTTGGGTGCATTTGGGACTGTTTGGTTGGCTTACGGAACTCGGTGCAAAACAGGCAAAACTAGTGCAAAAGTTCATGCCATGAAGTCGCGTCGGTATGTTTCGCAATGAACGCACCCGATCCACCTTATAGGACACTAAACTGATGTGTTGTGGTGCGTTTCTTACTATTTGGGTGGATTTGGTACCGTTTGGTTGCCTTACAGAACTCGGCGCAAAACGGGACGACCTAGTGCAAAAGTTCGTGCCACGAAGTCGCGTCGGAATTTTTTGCAACGAATGCACCCGATCCACCTTATAGGATACTAAACTGACATTTAGGAGTGTTCAATACTATTTGGGTGCATTTGAGACCGTTTGGTTGCCTTACGGAACTCGGTGCAAATCGGGCCGAACTAGTGCAAAAGTTCGTGCCCCGAAGTCGCGTTGGAATTTTTCGCAACAAATGCACCCAATCCACCACATTGGACCCTAAACTGACATTTTCCTGCGTTTTGTACTATGTGGGTGCATTTGGGACCGTTTGGTTGGCTTACGAAACTCGGTGTAAAACGGGCCGAACTAGTGCAAAAGTTTGTGCAACGAAGTCCGCGTCGGAATTCTTTATAAAGAATGCACCTGATCCACCTTATAGGACACTAACTGATGTTTTGGTGTGTTCCATACAACTTGGGTGCATGTGAGACCGTTTGGTTGCCTTACGAAACTCGGTGCATAACGGGCCGAACTAGTGCAAAAAGTTCTGCACGAGTCGCGTTGGAATTTTTCACAACGAACGCACCGATCCTCCTTATAGGACAGTAAACTGTCGTTTTGCTGCGTTTCGTACTATTTTGGTGGATTTGGGGACCGTTGGTTGCCTTACGAAACTCGGTGCAAAACGGGCCGAACTAGTGCAAAAGTTAGTGCCACGAGTCGCGTCGGTATTTTTTAAGCACGAACAAACCCGATCCACCCCATTGACCCTAACTGACATTTTGGTGCATTTGGTACTATTTGGGTGCATTGGGACTGTTAGGTTGTCTTACGAAACTCGGTGCAAAATGGGCCCAAACTAGTGCAAAAGTTCGTGCCACGAAGTCGCGTCGGAATTTTTTCGC
This sequence comes from Panicum virgatum, assembly GCF_016808335.1. Lineage (NCBI taxonomy): Eukaryota > Viridiplantae > Streptophyta > Magnoliopsida > Poales > Poaceae > Panicum > Panicum virgatum. Next base: position 19,739 of record NW_024376793.1, read on the forward strand.
TATGAACGCACCCGATCCACCCATTGGACCCTAAACTGACATTTTGGTGCGTTTCGTACTATTTGGCTGCATTTGGGACCGTTTGGTTGCCTTATCGAACTCGGTGCAAAACGGGCCGAAGTAGTGCAAAAGTTCGTGCCACGAAGTTACGTCGGAATTTTTCGCTATGAACGCACCCGATCCACGGCATTGGACCCTAAACTGATTTATTTGGTGCATTTTGTATTATTTGGGTGCATTTGGGACTGTTCAGTTGCCTTACGGAACTCGGTCGAAAACTAGCCGAACTAGTGCGAAAGTTCGTGCCACGAAGTCGCGTCGGAATTTTTCGCAACGAACGCAGCCGATCCACCCCATTGGACCCTAAATTGACGTTTTGGTGTGTTTCGTATTATTTGGGTGTATTTGGGGACCGTTTGGTTGCCTTACCAAACTCGGTTACAAAACGGGCCGAACTAGTGCAAAAGTTCGTGCCCCGAAGTCGCGTTGGAATTTTTCGCAACAAATGCACCCGATCCACCCCATTGGACCCTAAACTGACTTTTTGCTGCGTTCCGTACTATTTGGGTGCATTTGGGACTGTTTGGTTGGCTTACGGAACTCGGTTGCAAAATAGGCAAAACTAGTGCAAAGTTCGTGCCATGAAGGTCGCATCGGTATGTTTCGCAACGAATGCACCCGATCCACCTTATAGGACACTAAACTGACATTTGGTTGTGTTCCATTACAACTTGGGTGCATGTGAGAGACCGTTTGGTTGCCTTACGAAACACGGTGGAAAACGGGCCGAACTAGTGCAAAAGTTCGTGCCACGAAGTCGCGTCGGAATTTTTCGCAACGAACGCACCCGATCCACCCCACTGGACCCTAAACTGACATTTTGGTGTGTTTCGTACTATTTGGGTGCATTTGGGAATGTTTGGGTTGTCTTACGAAAACTCGGTGCAAAAGGCGAACTAGTGCAAAAGTTCGTGCCATGAAGTCGCGGAATTTTTTCGCAACGAACGCACCCGATCCACCTTATAGGACACTAAACTGACGTTTTGGTGTGTTTCATACTATTGGGTAGATTTGGTACCGTTTGGTTGCCCTTACGACTCGGTGCAAAACGGGCCGACTAGTGCAAAAGTTCGTGCCACGAAGTCGCGTCGGAATTTTTCGCAACGAACGCACCCGATCCCCCTTATGGACACTAAACTGTCGTTTTGTGCGTTTCGTACTATTTGGTGCATTTGGGACCGTTTGGTTGCCTTACGAAACTCGGTGCAAAACGGGCCGAACTAGTGCAAAAGTTCGTGCCACGAAGTCGCGTCGGAATTTTTCGCAACGAACGCACCCGATCCACCCCATTGGACCCTAAACTGACATTTTGGTGTGTTTTACTATTTGGGGATTTGGGACGTTTGGTTGCCTTACGAACTCGGTGCAAAAGGGCCAACTAGTGCAAAAGTTCGTGCCACGAAGTCGGTCGGAATTTTTCGCATGAACGCCCGATCCCACCCCATTGGACCCTAAACTGACGTTTGGTGCGTTTTGTACTATTTGGGGCATTTGGGACGTTTGGTTGCCTTACGAAACTCGGTAAAACGGGCCGAACTAGTGCAAAAGTGTGCCACGAAGTCGCGTCGGAATTTTTCGCAACGAACGCACCGATCCACCCCATGGACCCTAAACTGATTTTGGTGTTTTGTATATTTGGGTGCATTTGGGACCGTTGGTTGCCTTACGAACTCGGTGCAAAACGGGCCGAACTAGTGCAAAAGTTCGTGCACGAAAGTCGCGTCGGAATTTTTCGCAACGAACGCACCCGATCCACCCCATTGGACCCTAAAATGACTTTTGGGTGTTTGTTTATATTTGGTGCATTTGGGACGTGTTGCCTTACCAAACTCGGCAAAAAGGCCGAACTAGTGCAAAAGTTCGTGCCATGAAGTCGCGTCGGAATTTT